>NW_007246059.1:0-407 GCF_000164805.1 Carlito syrichta
TATCAAGAAGGGGTGCTGGATTTTATCAAAAGCTTTTTCTGCATCTAGTGATATGATCATGTGGTTTTTGTTTTGACATCTGTTGATGTATTTAATTACATTTATGGTTTTACGAATATTGAACCAGCCTTGCATGCCAGGAATGAAGCCTACTTGGTCATGATGGATGATTTTTGAGATGTATTGCTGAATCCGGTTTGCTAGGATCTTGTTGAGAATTTTAGCATCTATGTTCATCAAAGATATTGGCCTGTAGTTCTCTTTCTTTGTTGGATCTTTACCTGGCTTAGGTATCAATGTGATGTTGGCTTCGTAAAATGATTTGGGGAGAGTTCCATCTTTTTCAATCGCCTGGAATATCTTCTGTAGGATTGGTATCAGCTTTTCTCTTTAAATGTCTTGTAGAA
>NW_007246059.1:2222-2638 GCF_000164805.1 Carlito syrichta
GGTAGGTGATCTGGCCTTTTTCTCTTGCTGCCTTTAGGATTTTTTCTTTTATGCTTACTTTGTTTAGGAGAATTATTATGTGTCTAGGAGTTGTTCTTCTTATTTGTTGCGTTTCAGGGATTCTCTGAGTCTCTTGTGTTTGAATTTTTGCATCACTGTTTAGATAAGGGAAATTTTCTTGATCTCATGGAAAGTTTGTTCTAGTGTGGTCTCTGTCTCTCTTTCTGCCTCAAGTATGCCAATTGTTCATAGGTTTGGTCTCTTGAAGTAATTGCTCATCTCTTGAAGGTTTTGTTCTGTCTTTTTGAGCTTGTCTTCTGTGTTTTTAAGAGTTTGGGTTAGTTCTATATTTTAGACCTCAAGCTCTGAGATTCTTTCTTCTGCTCGGGTAATTCTGCTTTCCATGCTTATCAGTT
>NW_007246059.1:3324-3733 GCF_000164805.1 Carlito syrichta
CACACTGGAACCTATTTCCCTCTGCCTTACAATCTGTCCATTCAGCAGTATGTAGTCTTGGTTCCTAGATTAAAATGGGGGTATAATAGGAAAATAATGGAGGAAGGGGGAGTCAATATGAAGTTAGAGAGAGAGAAGAGTGAGAGGGAAAACAGATATACATACCATCTATCAGGTGAGAAAGAGACACAATGCCGGAGAGAAGTGGAAGAAGACACATAAGAAAGATTAAGAATACTGTTAGCTACACAGAGACAGACCAATATAAACATGAAACAGTGTAAGTCAGAAGGCAAACAATGAACGTGATCAAAATAAACAGTCAAAATGATAAAATCATAAGTCACAATAAGAGATCAGACTAAGATCACTTCAGCTCCGTTCTCCAGCCTCTCCCCTTTGTTTTTCA
>NW_007246059.1:3753-98734 GCF_000164805.1 Carlito syrichta
TGCCTGGAGAAAGGTGGAGGCAGATTCTCTTTCATAGATCCCTTTCTCTCCACTTGTCTGGGTCCCCAAGCTTGGGGTCATGGGCTGAGTGCCTCAGCCAGGTTGGGCCCAGAGCTCCAGAGCTCCAAAGCTCCAACGGCAGGCGGTGAGTGGTGCGAGTGGCCCTGAGGCCCCCACAGGGTACTTCAACCAGGAATAGGACTGGTGTCTCTGAGGGGCGGGCATCCAGAGCCTCCCTGAGTGCAGTGGCTTGGTAATGATGAGAGATGATGTAGCCAGGGAGCTAGCTGAGACCCAAGACTCCCACACACACAGTGGAATGGCAGCAGCAGGGGGCTGCAGTATCTGACCCTGTGTGGGACCGAGGGTCCCTAGGCCTCGGACCAGCACTTGCTGGTGGTGGGCTTGAATTGCCAGCAGGTGGTGTTATCCCTCACTCCAGATGGTCTTTATCTCAGCTGCTCGCCTGCCCCTCAGGCTCTGACGGTGCGATGTGGAATGCCTGTCTTGGTGGCAGTGGCAGCAGCAGTAGCAAAGGTGGCAGCAGTGGCAACTGGGCCACTGGCACAGGTGGTGTGATATGCAATGGCCACCTCTGTGCAGTGGCTGCCTTGGAGAAGGCAGCTGCTCGGCTGTCTCGGAGGAGGCGGAGGAGGTGGCAGCTCCGCCACCTCAGAGGAGGGGGCGGCAGTGGCTTGGGTACCTGGGGGGGGCAGCCGCCACCTCGGAGGGGGGTGGCGGCTCCTCCACTGCCCCGGGGGGGGCAGCGGTGACTCCGCCACCTCGGGGGGGCAGTGGCGGCTCCAGCGCCTCGGAAGTGGCCACACCAGCAGCTCTGGTGCCTTGGAGGGGGCCGCGCCAGTGGCTCCGGCGCCTCGGAGGGGGCCACGCGGCTCCACTGCCTCGGAGGAGGCTGCAGCTCACTCCAGGCACTGGTGGGTGCAGTGTGGTATGACTGCTGGTCAGGGCAGCAGCCGCAGTCACTACAGTACTGCTCAGACCTTGGTGATGCCTCAGCAAAGTCCACTGTCAAGCTCCGTTTGAAGAGTAGGCTGCAGACGATGGAATCCGCAACCTCCGGGGGAGAATCAGAGTCTCTTTGTGCTCTCCTTGGTGGAGAGTTTCACAGACAAAGCTGCCCCATTGCCATCTTGCCCCGGACTCTGGGTCATCACTTTTCAATGCTTGCTTTATAGTACCTACCCGGGCTGGTTTGAAGGTAGCACTGGCTGTGAGTAATATAAAATGCTCCATTTTCTGTACTTTCTTTTTCATACAATTTTATAAAAACATTTATCAAGTATATTTTATTTCTATATGACCTTTGAATCCAGAATCAGGCATTTATTCATCTTTGTTTACTTACAAAACAAATCCCAAACTTAGCTCATGGCCATGTAGGCAGGAAGTACTCATTGAATCTTCCTTGAGTTAAATAAAACACATAAGTTACTGGAATCTTATTTTAATAATTTTCTTATAATTACAAATATTTATATTATACATTGAACATACTATTAAAAGTTATGTGTTTTGACATTCACAAATGTCTTCGAATCAAGACAGGAATAGCATTTTGTTTTGCTTTCTATAGAAAAATAATATTACAATTATATAACATTATTTTTCAACTAATTTCTCAGCAGAAAATAAACTGCATTCCATGTATCCATATTTGTTACTATTAAGCATTTTTCCAACACTTTAAGATATTAGTATGATCAGCCATGCTTTGAGTATTTTTGTAAGACTCTTCTACTTACAGGATTTATGGTGGTGACTATTTCTGTGGAGTATTGCCTGCTGATTAATCATTCTAGACCTGTATTGAGCCTTTTTTCTATTAATTAATGCTGTATCTCATGTTTTTTCTATAACTCATGTTTTCTTAAAGCCTCACTTAAAGTATAAATCCTCATTATTGAAAATATTGCCAGGTACTGATTTCTACCACCAATTTTGGTAAAAAGCTAGAGATTGACTGTCTTACTAAGGTAAAGATTTCATTTGTTTATGTTTTTCTACTTCTATTTGTAGTCACACTCCTTCATTTTTTCCCCACACAGATGACTCTTTTAATGTACCACTCTTAATACTTATCCATCTTTGCTGTCAGCAAAGCAAACTATCTTTTAAGATGTATAGTGACCATATTTAAATAACTTCAATGACAGAAATGTAAGCAGATGAGTTTTGATATTTGAAATGAAACCATTCCCAAATACTCCATTTATTGTTATTAGATTAGTAATATTAAAATTTGCTGTTCAATTTCAAAATACATATAGCATAAATACATATATACTGAACATCCCTCACATTCTTCATAGGAAGATTTCTATCTGCCACTCTCTGACACCAAAATGCCTCATCCCTCATCCCCTCAACAGAAGTCACAAAGTATTCTTATAATTTCTTCAACTAATCCTTCAGTTATAGTCTTGACTATATGCCTCTTCTGTTCTTCCTTTTATTCCAGCTCCCATGTTTTTGATATTGATTTGTCTGTAAAACTTCTTGGAGACAGATATCGCTCCAGCTCTTTTGAAGAGAATGCTTTCTTCATTGTAATAATGGAATCCCTTGGTACTCCCCCAGCTTCATTTCCTTGGGGGTCCTAGAGAGTAACGGGTTCTATGCAGAAATGGAGAGACAAGCAATTCTTCATCATTCTGTGTAGGCCGCCTTATTGAGCCCAGATTATCACCAAAATTAACTGCTGCTGGTGTTCTATTAGCATGCGTGCAAATCAAAATCAAGTCATTCTGTGGGGAAAAGAGGCCATTTCTTCCTCTCCATCCTCCTCAACCAGTTCTATGTAGTTTTACCTCAGAAATATTTCTCTTTTCTCCATGAGTAACATATCTAATAATCCATATATCTAAAAAAAAAGATATATATCTGTGTTTATGAGGATGTGCCTCCATTGGCAAAAGCTACATCAGCTAAAACAGTGGATATTAGCCACATAATACTAGTGAACTTTAAATATGCCTAATCTGAATTGAGATGCACTATGTGAAATAATCCATGGATTTAGAAGTCCTAGTATTTTTAAAAAGCATGAAACCTTCAACATTTTATTTTGACTTCATTTTAAAAGGAACGTATGTTGGATGTATTAAGTTAAATAAAATTTATTATTATATTAATGTCATATTCATTTTAAATTTTTAAATTGGCTTCTAGAAAGCTCTAAATTACACATATGGCTCATATTATCTGTGGCTCACATTATATTTTTGTTGGACAGTGCTGAAATAGAGAATAACACTAAAGTAAAATTTATGCTTACCTTAGCTTTTGTAAAGATTTGCAGTTTTCAATGATAGGATTAATTATCTAATAATTCAATGTATAAGGGTAATCGAAAAGATTCTATATTCTCCATATGATATATCACATAAAGGCACTTAATTCCTACATGTAATTCATTTAAAAAGTGTTATAATAAGAATGTCACAGTCCAGTTATTCATTAATTTTGAAATAAAATTATCAAAATAGTTATTTTAAATTTGATATAATCAAATATTTGTTTTAGTCTTCTTCCAATAAGTCATTGAAATCATGCAATCTACTAGAAATTGAGACCAATTAACAAAATGTTTACTTGTGTTTAAGATGTATGAAGAGGAACCACAATATCCAGAATTTATTTATAAAAAATTGTGTATTTATTCTTTCATGTTTCAACTTCAATCACCTTCAAAGTACCTTCTGTTTGATGCAATATAACTGTTGAGATACTTTTCCTACCGCTCAATGTTTTTAAAACAATGTTTGAACTTAACAATTTTGATGTCATTTTTTTGTTTCACCTCTTCCACAACAGCAAAACATTTCCTGTTGAGGACTTATTTTCATTCAGGAAACAAACAGAAAAAAGTTGGTTGGGGTGAGAGTGGGTGAATAGGGAGGGTAGGACAAGGAGGTCATTCTGTCTTTGGTCAAAAACTGCTGACCACAGCAGAAAACAGAAATTTATTGCTGCACATTGTTCATTTAAATCACCTGTCAAGAAATGAGCAAATACTTTAAAGAATCTTTAAAAATTAAAAAAAAAAATGCACTGAAGATAAACGAAAACTCTCACAACAAAGTTAGCTAGCACACTGATGCCAATGGATTCCTAGAACACTTATCTAGTAGGTGAAGCGGGTACTACAAGGGGCCTGCACTCCAAAAAATAATTCCAAGTTTTGGGGGGTCCCTCATAAAATAAAATATATTTTGCAGAAAGTTTTTAAATCTTATTTTAATTTGAATTTTTCTGTCCAAACATTGTATTTAGACATACTCAATTAAGCATGCTAAATCACTAAAGATTACCCAGATAAAACTGTTTGCCATTCTTTTCCTTGACCTTATACCTTGGCTTTCCTGATCACTTATGATCCATAACTTTAGTGTTTTTCAGCTTCTACAATAGATTATGCATTTGTAGGTTCTACCTATAAGAAGTAACAAAGGTACCACATGACCAAATACAGTAAAATATAAATATGGTAAATCTTTTTCTGCTATGTTAAAAATTATACAACATTTTTGTAAGACATTAAATAGATGTATTTAATATAATTTCGGAGGCTGCATTAAATCTATCTGGAAGTGTAGTGGCCAGTGACTGAGACACCATTTGATTCAAGTCTCCTTTTAGAGGATTAGGTACTAATTATTACACAAATGCTTATGATTGGTGAAACCTACCTGTCTTGTAAGGGAGTCATGATAAGAGAGTTTTCTTACTTTAACTTTGAGATGATGAGACATGTAATATGGAAATACCAAAGATAGAGGTAAATAGTAAAAAAAAATGGCTGAATATAAAATTAATATTCACTATAATAGGTTTTGCAAATGTATATCATTTTATAATTTCTAAATCTATTGCTGCTCCTGAGGATGGGGTTTGCATTTATGGCTAAAATAGGTTCTTTCCCTCTGTTTCCACTGGTTTATATAGGACAACTTAACCCATTATTTGTATGGTACCTAGTCTTGATATTCAATACTGACAGAGAATGCTGATTCTGTTAAATAATTCATTATTAATGAACTGAAATTAAGAAGATATCCATACAAAAATCTACTCCCTATGGTGTAAATATAAACATTTGTAAAATAAAAATTTACAATGCATTTCATTTGTTTACCTCAGAATAATTTTTTAACATATATGATGGGTAATATCTTTACTCATCTACACAATTTCATATAAAAATTACAAGTGCAAGAATACAAGAAGATAAGTATTCTTTTTTTTTTTCTGAGTTGGAGTCTCACTCCATCATCCAGACTGGAGTGCAGTGGCCGCTCCCAGCCACCGCAGCCTCAACCTGCTGGGCTCTGGCGATCCTTCCACCTCAGCCTTCCAAGTAGCCGGAATTACAGGTATGCGCTACCACGCCAGGCTGATTTTTTTTTTAATTGTAGAGATGAGATCTCGCTGCCCAGGCGGGTCTCGAACCCACGGGCTCAGGCAATCCACTCACCTCAGCCTCCCAAAGGCAGGGGATTACAGGCTGAGCCATCGAACCTGGCTAAGAATTCTTTTTAATGTAAGTATATATGAATGATTTATCCAAAAGTGTCATCATAAATTGTTTCTGTTGTCTGTTTATGGTTTATCTCCTGGTATTACAGTATTTGGAACAGCTTTAATAACATTATGGACAGGTGGCAAGGCAAAGAAAATAGAAGTTAGGTATAAGAAATATTATGAAAATCTAACAATAAATTTACAATTTTTTTCCATTATATAAACCAAGTTTAAATAGTTGTAGTAGCAATGATAAACATAGTTCACATTTTGTAAACTTATATAAAAACAAAGATGGTATATTCTTTCATGAAATAACTCGTATTTTTTCACTAATATGACATCAAGCTATAGAATGCATTTTTAACATTTTACATATCTGCAAGACCCACTACAGACTGCTGAAAGCAGTTTCTTATAATTCATGTGATTCATATAAATATTTTCTTTTCATCTGTTACTCGTTACTATCATATAAATAAATTTATAAATGTGCACTTTATTGAAGAAATACAAGAAAATTCTATCACTACAGGATTTTTTTAAATTTTTGTTTTAAAGATGGGTACAATTCAGCGTTAGGTATACAAATGGTCATTGAACAGGTAAAGTTTGGGCTTCACGTTGGTCCCCACATTATCTGATTCTTAAGTATTATAACAATTGTTCAGGGTCCACTTGTGAGTGAGAAAATGAGGTTCTCAGTTCTTTGTTTCTGTGACAAGTCACTGAGTATTTTAGACTCTAAATTCATCCAAGTTCCTGCGACGTTTATAATTTTTTCTTTCTTTATAATTGTGTAACATTCCATCATGTATGTTTACCACATTTTTAATCTAGTCCACTTTTGATAGGCAGCACAATAGATTCTATGTTTTTGCTATTGTGAATAATGCTGCAATAAGCATGCATGTGCAGGTATCTTTTTCATAGAGCGATTTGAGTTTCTCTCAGTATATTCCCAGAACAGGGATTACAGGGTTGTAGGGAAAGTCAATTTTTAGATCCTTTAGAAACTGCCACACTGTTTTCCAAAGAGGTTGTACTAGTTTACACTTCCACAAAATTGTAGAAGTGTTCCCTTTACACCACATCCTCTCCAGCATCTGTTATTTTTTGAGTTATTGATGATGGCCATCCTGACTGGAGTTAGGTGGTATCTCAGTGTGGTTTTAATTTGCATTTCTTTGATGAGTAGTGAAACTGGGTATTTTTTTTTCATGTATCTGTTGGCTGCTCATATATCTTCTTTTGAGAAGTTCCTATTAATAACTTTTGCCCACTTTTTAATAGGGTTGTTTTTTTTTTTTTTTCTTTTTGGCACATTTGAGTTTCTTGTATATCCTACATGTTAGAATGTTAGATCTTCGTCAGATATACAGTTGGCAAATATTTTTTTCCCATTCTGTGGACTGCCTCCCCACTCTCATCATGTTTTTTTTTGTTTTGCAGAAGCTTTTCAATTTGATAAGGTTCACTTGTCTATCTTATCTCTTATGACATGGACATTTGAGGTTTTGATCAGATATTGGTTGCCAGTTCTAATTTCCATAAGAGTGTCTCCTGCATTTTCTAAGGTGATTTTTTTTTTTTTTTTTTTGAGGTGGAGTCTTACTCTGTTGTCCAGGCTGGAGTGCAGTGACACACTCCTAACTACCCCAGCATCGACCTGCTGGGCTCAGGCTATCCTTCTACCTTAGTCTTCCAAGTAGCCAGAACTATAGATGCATGCTACCATGCTCATCTTTTTTTTATTTATTGTAGAGATAAGGTCTTGTCAAGTTGCCCAGGCTATTCTTGAACCTGTGGGGTCAAGCAATCCCCTCACCTTGACTTCTCAGAGTGCTGGGATTACAAGCTTGGGCCACAATGTCCATCTTCTAAGATTCTTATTGTTTGAGGTTTTACATTTAGATCTTTGATCCATTTGGAGTTAATTTTTGTGTTTGGTGATAGGTAGGGGTCTTGTTTTAACCTTCTGCATGTGGACAGTCAGCTTTCCCAGCACCATTTACTGAGTAAGTTCTCCTCTCCCCAGTGGTTGTTAGTGGAGGCTTTGTCAAAGATGAGATGGATGAGAAATTGAGATTTTGCTTTCTGAATCTCTGCCTTGGTGCTTTGGTTTATATGCCTGTTCTTGTACCAGTACCAGGTTGTTTTGGTTATTGTAGCCCTATAACAAAGTTTAAAGTCTGGAAGTGTGATACTGCCCACTTTGTTTCTTTTGCTGATAATTGTTTTGGCTGTCTATGGTCTTTTATATTTCTGTATGAATTTCTGTTTTGTAGTTTCCAAGACTGAGAAGAATGATGCTGGTAACAATGGGTATTGCATTAAATCTGTAGATTGTCTTGGGTAGGATGGACATCTTAATAAAGTTGTTTCTTCCAATACAAGAGTATGGAATATTTTTCCATTTGTTTGTGTCATCTTTGAACTATAGAATTTTAATATATAATTTTTTCAAAAGATCTTGCTGCAAAATATATTGTATTTATTATTCTGAGAAAGAATACATATCTTGCTAAATGATCTCAACTTACCTATAGATTGCAATTATAATTCAATGATTTAGAAGAAGAATAAAATGTTGACTTTGACTATATCAAACACATAGGGAATTAATTTGATAATAATATTAATGTAGCATGTTACTAAATAATTGGACTGACTTTCATTAGAACTCTGGAATTTATTTTAATAAATTTAGTGTAAAATTGAATGTACTATATCTTATGTCATGTGTAGAATATAGAAACTCTTTAGTTACCTTTGAAAATAGATTATCCAATATAGTAGAAAATTAGCACAACTGTTAAAAAGGAATCTTAATAAAAGAAACAACTATAAACTTTAATGCAGTGTTATTTTCTATAGCAACACTATCAAATAAATATATAATATGAGTTATAGATTAAAAAATCACATATGTAATACTAAATTTTCTGATAGGTACCTTGAAAAGAGAGTTAAAAGAAACTGCTAATGTTATTTTTAATAATGCATTTTAATTTAATTCCACATATTTAAACATATTAATTTTAATGTGCAATCAATATAATATATTAAATACCTTTACCCCCATAGTGATTTTATGAAAACTGGGTTGTAGTTTACTTTTAAAACACATTTCAATTTGTAGTAGCTGTATTTCAAGTATCAGGAGCATCTTTTTGCTAGTGACTAATGTATTGGGACACAGAGCTTTATATTTTAGATATCTCAGTGAATAAGGTATCTAGTGTTCAGCATATAAATGTTTTCATTGTCATTCACCATACAAATTCACTCCAGATTTTCCCTTTGTAACTTAGAGGAGTCTTAGAAAATATTCCTTGACACAAGCAATTATGATAAGATCTTAGGACTATCTTTTTTCAGGCTGTCAATTTATAACCAGTAGTAAGCAGATAATGCAGGTAACATGTTGGACACTAGCACTAGGAGTATGAATAAAGGGCCTTATTGTCATCAACTGAGCTAGCACTTAAAGAAATATATCTAATATACTGTGGAAAGTGCTACAGTATTTGATACAGAATGTAAACACAAAAGAAGATTCTTCCTTTGAAAGAATTTACATTTGAGATGATTCTCCAAAGTTAATCATTTCAATAACCTTGATCTCTATCTCTATTTTTACCCAACCTTGGACATCTAAGCATACATGGAGAAAGTCATTTGACATTAAATATGATCCCGATTTATTTAAAGTCAAAGTCTGCATTTTCACAGAGATTATCAATGGTATAGAAAATCTATTTATGCTTTGGCAATCCGCATCCAATTATACACATTGTCTTTCACACCTTCAAGTTCTTGAACCCCCAGTTCATCTACCCATTCTTCATAAAAAACACTTCTTTTTTTACCTGAGAGAAAATAGAAGCTGTGGACAGGAGTTACTTCATACAAATTTACAAATATCCTTGTAACACATACTCATTCATTTAATTTTTAATCCCTTTTCCTGTTGACAATATGTGCTTTTTTCTGTTCAAATCTCAGCTCTCCAACTTTGCTCTTCTGGTTCTCACCTATTCTGGGTTCATATTCTAACAATTATGTATATATAATTTATGCTACTCAAACACTTTTTGATCAATATCTATTCCCCTTTTGCATCTTGTCCCCATTTACACTTGAACATGATCAGGTTTGTTACATCCTAAAAGCAAATGGACAAGCACCAATAAAATAAAATCGTTGCTTTGGCTCCATACCCTTTTCTTCAACTGACATTTTAAACAACCAATATCCTAAAAGGTTTTCCATCTTCATAATTTTCATTTTTCACTCCCCAGTTATCCCACAGTGCTTAGCAGATTTTCTGCTGCCCTCTTACTTCTTACATGATGTGCTTGCTAAGGTCACAAAGTACTTCTGTTTCCTTGTGCTGAATGGAGACCGTTCATTATCTTCATCATCTTTCCTTTCTGAAACCATTGATTTTCTTCATTAATCATGATTTGGGCCATTCCTTTTCAGCTTTCCTTGCTAGGTGACTCTCTTTTTTGCTTCCCAAATTCATTTCTGCAGTTCAGGTTTATCTCAGAATATTTTCTCTCCTCATGTCATTTCACAGTCTTTACCAGGAATATACATAATTGTATGTCTTCACTTACCATCATGTCTAAATCCGTATTTCTAATGCAAATATTATTCTGAAAATATAGGCCATATATTAGATTACTTACTAGATCTGTCTCTGAATTATTTGTAGTTAGCTAAATTTTAACATATTTCAATTGTAATTTAATATATTTTCCACAAATTGTTCATTCTCTTATATTCTCAAATTTACTTGCTAGAATCACAATTTAACTAGTTTTTTTTAAAATAAGAAAACCATTTTTGTTCTTGACTTTTTGCTCTCCCTTTTAATCCACATTCATGACCTTTCATTACTTGTTATTAACTTAATGCTTTTCTTTCTCTCTGTAAAATATCTATGATTATTCTTTAGCTAATGTATTTACAATGCCACTTTTCTGATTTAGGCCAACAGAACTAGATTTGTAACTTAAAATCAACTATGAGGTGGAAAATGCACTAGGAAAATCCAGTATTATAGAGAAGTTTGGTTTCTATTAAAATAATTCAAGTGAAAGATGGCAATTTGATGTCCATTTATATTTTATTTTTCAGATATGTGTCACATGAACATCCTTACTGAAGAATGAATAGGAACAAATGGGCATTAAGTGTGGGTAGATGACCCTGTAAAAAGTGTCTCAGGCAGTTTGTGTTTATGTTTATGGCTGTGTATTTGAGTTTGCGTACAGTTGTATGTAAAAAAGTGGGAGTTATAACATGATATCAGGAACCTATGAGCATGAATCTGGAGGTCTACTTCACATCATCAAGTGGCAATTAATTTTTAGTATTATATGTTACATATGGCCGGGCTCGGTGGCTCAGCCTGTAATCCCACGCCTTTGGGAGGCTGAGATGAGTGGATTGCCTGAGCCCACGGGTTCGAGACCCGCCTGGGCAGCAAGACCTCATCTCTACAATAAATCAAAAAATCAGCCGGGCGTGGTAGCGCATGCCTGTAATTCCGGCTACTTGGAAGGCTGAGGCAGAAGGATCGCCGGAGCCCAGCAGGTTGAGGCTGCGGTGGCCGGGAGCGGCCACTGCACTCCAATCTGGGCAACAGAGTGAGACTCTAACTCAAAAAAAAAAAAAAAAAAAAAAAAAGTTACATATGTATATAGGTATATATGTATATATGTATAATATATATGAAAGCAATACCACATTGTAGGAAAAGAATCTAATCTCCCATGTTTCACCATCACATTTTTAAAAATAACGCAATAATAATAGCTAGATGATAGGCAGGTAGGTAGGTAGGAGGATAGAGTCAGACAGATTATCAGTGACTATTTTTAGTAAGGACTAATTTTGCCTACTTTTGCCATCCTTTTTATAATTAATCTTTTTATTACTTTCTTCTCTTTCATGAAGACTCCACAGCTTATACATAATGTCTTTCAGCATTTCTTGGCCATATTTTCCAAAATATTAAATAATAATGATGATCAAAATAGTGATTATAATACCAGATTTTAACAGTTTCATGTTCAGTAAGCTGCAGTTCATACAGTACCCATAATTCTTCATATAAAATTATATTGTTTTTCTACATTCAGAATATATGAAATCTGATAATTTACCATTTAAAAAAGTATACAATATAACGTGTATCAAAAAATAGATGTAAATTGTCTTTTAATTCCAGAATTTTCAGAAGAAAAGGCAAAATATAATAAAGTGTGCATTATAAGAATAGTATTTTTTTCTAGCGTAAAGACTTTCTAACGTGAAAAATTAACATGGTGGTATTAAAATAACTTAATTAATTATCCCTTAAAATATTCATCTCTACATAATGAATGTGGAGATCACAAAAGTATCAAGAAAAAAGATGGGGTTGTTTGAAAATGAAAGAATCAAGAGGATTGTGTTTGGAATTAGAATATAACTAATTTTCATCATTACTCATGTGAGTCGAGTTGAAGTATATTTTTAGCAGTCGCAAATGTAGTAAAAAATATTCTCCGGATCTGATTACGGCATAAATGACAAATTTATATCCAAGGATCACAATAAAAGTAATATCACTTTAATTTAAATATTATGATTAATTAAATGTTATCTGGTTACATAAATTTTATACTTTATTTGCTTCTGATAATTTATATGAGAAAGATAATGTATGTTCAAGTTTATATTTCAGTTACCCTTCTATTTAAATTTTGATAATTTGTTTAGAAGTTATTTTCAAAACTTGCTTAATATTTAGTAAATATAAAGCTATCAAATTACGTGTGGGGATTAAAACTGATAAATATTGGCATTCCTACATTGCCTTGGCAATGTAATAATTCAATAATAATATGATGATAGAATTGGAAAACAGGCAAAATTAAAAAGTAGATAAGGAAGAAGAGGAGATGGCTTGAAATATTAGTTCATATTTTTATATTATTTAAAACTTTATAAAAACACATTAAAACTTATTTTCTTGATAATATTCTTAAAGTCAAATTATTCAATAGCCAATCCACCTCAGTTACCTTTTGGCAGGGTCATTAATTCTCCATATACTGGAAATATATTTATTAAAACACCTTGAGACCTGAATTTCTCCTGTTAGATTGAAAGTTTTATTTTCTTCCACCTCTCCCTCTCTCTCTTTTATTCCCAATTCACATTTTTGGGTACAATATTTTTATTTCTTGTTCTTGATATTTTTCTAGATTCAATATACTAAACAACACTTTGCTTCACATGCCTCTGTATTGATGGTCATCTATTTTAATAATTTGTTTTAAAATTAAATACAAAGGAGAAGAAGCAGTAATCAGCAAAGAATCCTATTGCCAATCTACTGAACTATTATAAAATCCAGGGGATGGTAAACATGCAACCAAAGAATGGGTCACAATGGTGATTCTTTAAGTCAAATCTATCTATTATTTCATCTAAAGATAAGTGATGCACTCTCTAGAATGTGTACTACAAGTGGGAAACATTGATTCTGGAGCTAAAAGTGCTTCACTGTCTTGAATTTCCTTAAACTGTGATAGCACAAGGCAATGAGAATAAGGAAAACACCATCAACATCATCATTCTTATAAATACCACCACCACCACATTAAGGATGGCAGATCGATAAAATAGTGTTTAGTTCTTTATTTCATCATGGAACCCCACACTTAACTTTGCTTGCTTACCTCTACAAAATTTTATGAGATAATTTTGTCTTTATCTCTTAAACCACTGTTGTTTTTACTATGCACAAAAATATAAAATGCAGTCTAGAGATTTTTTTAAAAGCCTTTTATATATTATGTTTTACTTATGTTATATATTTATGTTTTCATTATTAATTCTCCACTAGAATGTAAACTGTATGAAGGTAGAGGAAAAGACTATTTGGTTTCTGAATGAGAACCTACAAAACCCAGGAATTTACTTTTAAAATTATGTATTCATTCTTGAATGTTTAAACTTCTGTCACCTTCAAAGGACTGATACAAAACACCTATCAAGACACTTTTTCCATTGCTCAAGACAGTCTTTGAACTTATCCATTTTGAAATCGTTTAGTGCTGGTACTTGCTTCTGCCACTTTTTGTTTCACTTTTTCCAGATTGGCAAATGTTTCCCGTTGATAACTTTTTTCATCCAGAAAAACAACAACAAAAAGGTTGCTCAGGGCAACACTTGGTGAATAGGGAAGGTGAGACATTGCGGTCATGCCATTTTTTAGTCAAAGACTACTGAATGCTCAACTCTGTGTAGGTATATCATGGTGGAAGAACTAGTCTCCTGTTAGCCACAATTCATGATGTTTCTTACACAAATCATGATGTAACCTTCTCAAAACTTCCAGATAAAAACTTTGGTTGACCATTTAATCTGGAGGAAAATAATTTGAGTGTACTACAAGGAACCAACCCACCTTCCAAAAAGATAATTCTAGTTTCTTTGGGACCCCCTCCCATATTGTGATAACTCTAGTGTGTACAACAGTGCCCTGGGTAGTGGTAGGCACCCAATAAACCTTACTACTATTTGATTTTAATAATATATTATAACTCTAAGCAAGGAATTTATAAATCTGAAATAATTGGAACATATCTTGTAAAGCAACAATTATCAAAAATTTTCCAGAAATTATTGAACTCAAATAGACTAATTAATGTAAAAAAAAAAAAATTTCAGAAGTTTAAATATGTACAAGTACTCACATAAAAACTTCTGGTTCCAGCTGTGGAAGGAGGCTTAAAAAGACATCTACAATGTCAAAAATTAGGCTAAACATAAACTCAGCCTTTTCACAGTTAAGCATGTACTCAGTCTTTGCACAGTTAAAAAACGTTCCCTTCCTGGAAACTGGCAACAGCACCTGCTGCCTAGGTTAAACTATTTAACAGCTTTTTTTCTTAATCCCCAGCCTAGGTTAAACTGTTTAACAGCTTTTTTTCTTAATCCCCAGCCCCAATCACCAGCTGAACTTGTGGGTCTGCATACCCACAAACCTCAGTGTTTGTTGGGCCTGGTGAGTCTGTGGACTTGCAAACAGCTGATTGTCATCTCTGGCAGACTCACCATTTCCCCAGAACCCTCTGAGAGGTGAGTCAAGTTCCTGCTCTGTTTGTGCACACTTCTGGTTGGACCCGCAGGAAAGCTGGACACAGCACTAATTACTGGGTCTGAGGTCCCAATGAGATGTCACTGTGCCCTCCAGTATTGCCCTCAGGCAGTTAGGTCTGTCTGTTCAGTTTGTGTTATTGTCTTTATTTATTCAATGTTAGTCCCTGTTGTGTTTGTCATTGTTATCGATATTATGGGGCAGCAGTGCTCTAAGCCTGATACCCCTCTGCAATTGGTTTTGTGCCACTTCAAGGATTTCCAAGGAGCCGCACAGCAGTCAGGTTATAAGGTAAACCAAGGAAACCTAACCACCTTTTGTTTCCTTGAATGGCCCACATTTCCTAATTGCAGCTGGCCGCCGGAGGGGACCTTCAACCCTGCCATAGTGGGGAAGTTCTGACAGTTTGTCTATCAACACCACCCAGGCCAAACCCCGTACATCACTTCCTGGTACCTCCTGGTAATGCAGCAGCCATCATGGATGAAGAAAGCCAAAAAGAAAGCTAATTCTTCTTGTGTTTTAACCCTACAGGAAACTCCAAAAGCCAAACCTCCAATCCTCCAAAGCCCACCAGAGGATGATGAAATTCCCCCACCCTACTCTACATCTGAGCGGGAGCAGGGGGCCCACAAGGTTCTCAGCCCGTCACTCACCAGAAGTGGGTCCTCATATCAGCCCCTTTATCCCCCTCTTCCCCATGCATCTCCTGAGGGCCCAACCACCCCCAATAAACTGACTAGCCCCAACTCATCTTCAGTGAACTCAGAAACACAAACTTCCACAGTCCTCCCCCTGAGACAGGCCCTGGGACTAGATGCGGGAGGTTCAGAAGGCCAGCCCTTTATGGTTTATGTCCCTTTCTCTACTAGTGATCTTTACAATTGGAAGCACCAAAATCCGGTGTTCTCTGAAAACCCTCAGAGCCTCATAGGCCTTTTAGAAACTATTTTCTTCACCCACCAGCCCACTTGGGATGACTGCCAACAGCTCCTCCAAGCCCTTTTTACTGTGGAGGAAAGAGAGCAAATCCGTCAGGAGGCAAGAAAATTGGTCCTGGGACCAGACAGCAGACCGACAGAGCAGAACCATGTGAACCATGTCTTCCTCGCTGAGAAACTTAATTGGAACCCGAACACCAATCACAGTAGGGAGTGTCTCACCACCTATCACTGAACTCTAATGGGGGGTGTCTGGGCTACCGCCAGGTGGCCCACAAATTTGTCTAAGGTAAGTGAAGTAACTCAGGGCCCACAGGAATCTCCCATGGCTTTTCTGGAATGCCTTATGGAGACCTATCATACGTATGCTCCCATAGACCCAGAGGTTCCAGAAAACCAGAGGGCTTTAGTTATAGCCTTTGTCTCCCAGTCAGTCCCTGATATAAAAAAGAAATTGCAGAAAATTGAACAATTTGAAAAAAGGGGAAGTAACTCATTCATTCCTAGTAATGCCAGACTGCCCGTACCCACTCCTGGGACATGACCTCTTACACAAGCTTAAGGCCAACATAGGTTTTGAGGAAACCACAGCAGCAGTAAGCCTAAACCCACCAGGAGCATCAAAGATTCTTGTTACTGTTTCCCTAAGTGAGGAATATGTGTTAACAGAAGGTGGGGCCCCTCTTGACTCTTCAAACGCCATACTGCTGACTCAGCTGCAGACTGAGTTTCCCCAAGTCTGGGCCGAATTAAACTCCCCTGGACTGGCATCCCATCAACCACCAGTCATTGTACATCTCAAAAGTCAGGCAATGCCCTTTAGGGTAAAACAGTACCCTATAGCCCCAGAGGCCCGAAAAGGCATAGCAATCCACATCCAACATCTCTGGGAAGCTAAAATCCTAGTGCCATGCCACTCATCCTGGAACACCCTGCTTCTTCATGTCAAAAAGGCAGGCACAGGAGACTACCACCCTGTCCAGGACCTCAGGGAGGTCAACAGGTGAGTGGAGGATATTCATCCCACAGTCCTCAAACCATACACCCTTCTCAGCAGGTTAACTCCAGAGAGGCAGGTATACACTGTCCTGAACCTTAAAGATGCCTTCTTCAGCATCCCATTGATTAAGCAGAGCCAACCCTTGTTTACCTTTCAATGGAAAGATCCTGAAAGAGGAGAAAATGGCCAGTTAACCTGGACACGACTTCCACAAGGATTTAAAAACTCTCCCATGCTGATCAATGAAGATCTTCACCAAGACCTCCAAACTTTCCAACAACAGCACCCTGAAGTAACTCTGCTACAATGTGTAGATGATCGCTTAATCACAGCTACATCAGAAGGTGAGTGCCTGCATGCCACCAGGCACCTGCTTAAAGAACTTCAGACTCTGGGGTATCAAGTGTTAGTAAAAAAGGCTCAGCTCTGTGTAACTGTAACCATATACCTTGGTTATAACCTCAAAAGAGGTAAAAAATTCCTGACTTCCCAGGGCATTTGGGCTATAACTGGCATCCCAGCCCCAGGAAGCAAAAGGAAGGTCTGGGAATTCTTGGGAACTGTAGGGATACTGCCGACTATGAATCCCTAAGTTTGCTGAACTTGCAAAACCCTTCTATAAAATAACCAAGGGACTAGAGGCTAATTTTAAATGGACACCAGAGGGGGACAAAGCTTTCCAAGCCCTTAAAATTGCTCTGGTCTCAGCTCTGGCCCTGGCCTTGCCAGATATTGAAAAACCTTTCCACCTTTATATGGATGAAAGACGAGGCATTGCCCAGGGGGTCCTAACCCAAAAACTCAGCCCATGCAACAGGTCAGTCACCTACCTGTCAAAAAAACTGGACCCAGTAGCCTCGGACTGGCTGCCCTGCTTGTGGGTTATAGCAGCCATTCCCGTATTAGAAAAGGCCACAAATAAACTAACATTGGGGCAGAATCCGACTGTCATGGCCATGTATGCAGTGGAGTCTTTACTCCAAGGGGTCCCTGACAAATGGATGTCGAACACCTAAATAACTCACTATCAAGCACTGCTTTTAGATCAACCCCGCATCAAGTTCCAGCACACCCCCAGTTTGAACCCTGCAACTTTACCACTGGAAGAAGGTCCCACGGGGCCTCTGCATTGTTGTTATAAAACAACTGAGTTATAGAAGCTGAGCTGGGACCTAACCAATGTCCAAGAACAAACCCCGACCTAATGCTTTTTTTGGATGACAGCAGTTTCATCCAGAATGGGGTAAGGTATGCAGGGGCAGTGGTAGTCACTCTACAGGGAACTATTTGGCCTGAGCCTCTTCTGCAGGGAACATCAGCCCAAAAAGCAGAACTGATTGCCCTAACTGAGACCATAAAAGCAGGTGCAGGAAAAGTTGTCAACATCTACACTGACAGCAGGTACATGTTTGCAACTACACACGTTCATGGAAAAATTTACAGGGAGCGGGAACTACTCACCACAGAGGGGAAAACTATAAAAAAATAAAGTGGAGGTCTTAGACCTCTTGGCAGCAATATGGGCCCCCAAACAAGTCACCATCATCCATTGCCCGGGCCACCAAAAAAGGAAACTCAAAAGAGGCAATAGGAAATGGAAAAGCAGATCAAGTAGCCAGAGAAGCTGCTTACCACAGAACCACCTGCATGCTGGCACCGCCTCCTCTGGTTCTATGTGAGCCACCAAAATATACAGAAAAGGACCTCCTTGCTGCACAAAAATTGCAGACAACCTCAAACCCAGATGGATGGCTTCAACTTCAGGACAACTTCCTCCCTCAAGTCCTGGGACAACAAATCCTAAGACAGCTCCACGAAGGTACTCATTTGGGCAGAATAAAACTAACCAAACTTGTAAGAAAAGAATTCTATCTCCCTCATCTGGACCAGCTAGCACAAGAGCTCATTCAAGGCTGCATGTCATGCCAGCAGACGAATAATGCTAAGGTCAGTGTATCCACCCAAGAGGTCTGAGATAGGGGACTAACCCCCAGGAGACATTGGAAAATAAACTTTACAGAAGTCATACCAGGGCAATATGAATATAAATACCTATTGGTCTTGGTAGACACCTTCTTGGGATGGGCCGAGGCATTTCCTACAAAAACTGAAACTGCTTCTGTAACAGTAAAAAAACCCTTAAATAACATCATACCAAAATATGGTCTACCTATCTCAATAGGCTCAGATAATGGCCTAGCATTTATTTCTAAACTTATTAAAGGTATTGAAAAACCTTGGGGATAAATTGGAACTTACATTGTGCTTATCATCCCCAGAGTTCAGGACAGGAAGAAAGAATAAATAGGATGCTTAAAGAAACCTTAACCAAATTAACCCTGGAGACTGGCAAAAGTTGGGTAACACTCCTTCCCTATGCCCTCTTAAGGGCCAGGTGTACCCCCTACATCAAGAGTCTAACCCCCTTCAAAATTCTGTTTGGATGGCCCCCTCTGTTACTTCCAAAAATTGAACTGGAAAAAACACTAGAACTGTCTAACCATAATTTGCTTCAGTCACTGCAGGCTCTTCAAAGAGTTTAGCAAGCTGTCACTGAGACCATGCAGGCAACCTTCTGGAAACCGGTTCTGGAACATCCACACCCATTCCAACCCAGTGACCAGGTGTGGAAAAAATGGCACAAAACTGAAGCTCTCACCCCAACGTGGAAAGGGGCTCACATAGTAATCCTTACTACTCCTACAACCATCAAAGTCAGTGGTGTCTGCCCCTGGATTCATCATTCACAAGTAAAGGCAGCCACCATCATGCCCCCAGAAACATGGAAAGTCATCAAACCAGCTCTGGAGAAGATCCTCTAAAAATAAGACTTTTGCAGGCCCTGGTATCTTAATCATATTTCTTGCATACTTTCCGCAGCTTGAGACCTATTGGCCTAACCCATGTAATCCCTATACTCCAGGGAACTATTCCTGGGAAAGGAGAAATACTGTCACCAGGACCGTAATTGCCACCTACAGAGGAAGCGGGCAGCCTGCCTTTAATTTTTACCTTTGTAAATTATGACCAGGTCTAACCCTTGGGGGCACACACACTGACAAATGCAGCACCTTCACTTATAAAAAAGAACTTAATTCTGTTGGTTTTTATACTTGCCCGGCATCGGGACCAGCCCGTTGCCACAAAGCAGGACAATATCACTGTGCTGCATGGGGGTACAAAACTATTGCTCCTTGGAAAAACCAAGACCCATACATAAACCTCCTTGGTTATATTAAAAAATAGTGTGTCATCTGTAAGATTAATGGTCCTCAGAACTCAATACAATCCCCTGTATGAAAAGTAAATGATTTGACTCCAGGAACAACTGAAAGGGGGAAATGTGGAAGGGGGCTTAAAAAGACATCTACGATGTCAAAAATTAGGCTAAACAAAAACTCAGCCTTTGCACAGTTAAGCATGTACTCAGCCTTTGCACAGTTAAAAAAGTTCCCTTCCTGGAAACTGGCAACAGCACCTGCTGCCTAGCTTAAACTATTTAACAGCTTTTTTTTCACTTCTGTGAACCCCACTAGCATTACTTGAAAAGTACCTAGGCCTCAAGGATGTTGTGTTTTGGCCCACTTGAAAAGTCCCAATGTGGTTTTGCCCCATTTAAGCAAGCCCCTACAGCAAATGGGGGCCCTTGCTGTGGGACTGGCATGTCCAGCAGGCAAGTGGCCATGGCCCGGCTCTTGGCTAATAAACCTCTCCTTTTTATAACTTATACTTTTGGTGTTGGTGTCTATGAATTAAGCACTCGGTCCCTATTTCACAGCAAGACAGCCAGAAACTTTTTGTACTGAAAAACCTAGAAATGCTGCATGTAATTTTAACACTTCTTTAAATGCATAACTTAAAATAAAATAAAATTAGATTAAAACTCTTGGTGCTGGGACTATAGAAAAGCATAAGCCAATTCAGTCAGCAGATAGTTTAAGAGGATGCACTGGCTCCTCTGGAATGGTATCAAAGATATTCTAGAGATAAAATGGTCTGAGTTATAACTCCTATATGGGGAAAGGACATGAGATCTGATCACATGAGAGATGAAAGTTGAACTTAGACCCTCATATAAAATATCCTCAAAGGCCTCCACAATTAGTAAAAGGATGAACAAGTAAAAACAAAGAATCTACCAACAAGCAAAGAATTGAAGAATGAAAAGGAAGCATTTCTCCTTTTTTAATTTTTAATTTTAAACACGTGGGGCACAATTTAGGGTTAGGTATACAAATGTTCATTATGCAGGCACCCTTGTTAATGAGGTGTAACTCCCTCCTCTGAAAATTTCCCATTACTACCAATAGCTTCCTTATACTATTACAATAGTGGTTTAAGATCCTCTTATGAGTGAGAACATGTGATACACAGTTCTTTGTTTCTGCGATAGATTACTCAGTATAATAGACTCTAAGTTCATCCAAGTTGCTGCGAAGTTCATAATTTTGTCCTTCCTTATGGGTACATAATATTCCATCGTGTATATGCACCACATTTAAAAAAAATCCAGTTCTTTTTCGATGGGCAGCACAATTGGTTTTATGTTTTTGCTACTGTAAATAATGCTGCAATAAACATGCATGAGCACGTATCTTTTTCATAGAGTTCTTTGAGTTCCTCTGGGTATATTCCCAGTAGGGGGGTTGTGAGATCATATAGGAGGTCGAGGTGGATCTTATAGAAATTGCCACACTGTTTTCCACAGAGGCTATACTAGTTTACACTCCCAACAACAGTGTAGAAGTGTTGCCTTTTCACCGCATCCTCTCTAGCATCTGTGGCTTTCTGAGGATTTCTATCACTCCTTGGTTTTCAGGTTGAAAAACCAAATATGTCTTGGTAATTTGAAACCATGAGCTATATCACACATGACTTTGAAATTAGAATTTAAGAGCTGCATATTGGTACAAAATTCCTAACTTCAAAAATTATCTTAAATACTAGTCCCTAGATGTTGACACTTCCTGAGCTCCCAGGAAAAAAAAAAAAGCAAAACCACTCTTCCGAGACAAATCCCTCACCAAGGCTGCATAGGACACCTGTGTTCACTCCTCAGTTAAAATAGATCATTTTGTGGTGTTGAAAAGCAAGTAAGCAAAAATCAGCATTCTCAACAAAGTCTAAATTTAGATTCATAAGTTTCAAACATATATATATATATATATATATATATATATATATATGATTAAATGATTTGAATATGATATTTAACTATCTAAAGCTACCAGGGGCAACTTTTAAAAATGTCTAACCCAGAATTCAATAAAATAAAATTTCATTTTATTAAATTGAAGGAATGTTTAATGTTTCCTCTGGAATCCAAAAGAATTAAAGTCAAAACCAAAATGTGTCCTTTTATAACTACGGTCCAAAGAAATGTGAGCCCAGCATCCATTCTCTGCAGTTCAGGTTCTACTTGGTTTCAGCCCCAAGGCATGACACACAGACTCCCCAAGGGAAATAAAGTTGCTTCAACACCTACAGTCTGGGCTACCTTTTCTGGAATGAAAATTTTTTTTTTAATATAGAGAAAGTTGAAATGGTTCATCAGTAAGTCTTCCATGTTTCATCTTCAAAAGAAAAATGTCCAAAAATTTGACAAAATTGCCTGATTGTCACAGATCTGGTCCCACACCAGCAACACAAGCAAATGCTCACGTTTTAGAGAAATCATCTCAGGCGGTATTATTCATCCAACCTAGTAGTTTATTCATTATGACCAGTTATCAGAGCTGAAGTGGTGTTATACTCCTGGCCACTGCAGCCTTGACCTGCTGGGCTCCAGCGATCCTTGCACCTCAGCCTTCCAAATAGCTGGAACCACAGGCGTGTGCTACCACGTCCAACTAATTTTTTGATTTTTATTGTAGAGATGAGATTTTGCCAAGTTGCCTAGGCGGGTCTCAAACCCACAGGCTCAGGCAATCTACTCACCTCAAACTTTCAAAGCGCAGGATTACAGGCTGAGCCACCAAGCCCAGCAATAAACTTTTCTTCTAAGGAGGAGTATTATTACAGATAATCTTGGTTTCAGCTTTGCAGTGATAACAGCATCCATCTTTTTTAATCCTTTGTCCCTTTATCTTTCCTCCTTTCTTTTCTGAACCAAGTTAAACACCACCATCTCCCTTCTTCTTTTACTTTTTCTCCTACTTTTGTTAAGGGCTTCTGAAGAAATTCACAAAAATGTACCAATAGCTTCTGCTATATTTTCATGGTTTCTGGCCCCTAATGACTCATTACCATTCCATTTGCCAAACTTGTATTCACTTCTAATACTCGTTTTGCATGTCCCTTACAACATTAATATATATGCCTTGCCTATATTGAAACTTAAAATTGCATACCCTCACATGTTGTAAATAGTATATCCAAGAAATCACACAAACAAAACACAGCAGAAAATAAAATAACTAGAAATTGTTCTACATATTTGCATTTTTTTGAAAAAATATTCAAATGACATGGACTGTCCCTAGAACTAATTTATTTAAATATCATAAAAATTGGTGAGAATTTAGAAATAATGAATGATTTGTCACTATTTAAATAATTAGAAATTAGTACTGTAAATATTCAAAATCATTTATATTGGCTATATTAAGTAGATATAACATTGGACTTATACTAAAAGCAGATATAACATCTCACTTTATACTAACCTTATACTTTAATTCTATTTCAAAATCTTACCAATTAGACTTAACCAGACATCATTATTTTAGCTAAATGGTTTTAATAAAAATGCTCTTAGTTTATTTCTGCATCATTTTTTTCTTCCTTTCTTATAGGACTCCCTTACTCTGCATCCCCACTCCAGAATACACACACACACACACACACACACACACACACACACACACCTTTTCTGTTTTATAATGTCTATTCACTAATGAACAGAGCAGTAATAGGGAAGTTGGCCCTACTATATGAACAGACTAAATTAATATGCTGAAAGTCTGCTATTACTGGTTGGTTCAGTCATTGTGAACCTATGCCAAACCTTAGAGTTTGAAACTACCAGGATCAATACCCATAACATCCCTGTGGTATCAAGTGTATCCATCTGTAAAGCAAGTTTGCAAAAGACCAGAAACAATATCCAGATAATAAAACTGTCTATTCGACAACGTCCTCAGGGTAGCAAAACCAGTAAATTCTGTTATTCTATGTATAATTGCTCAGGTCTCTATAGTAAAAGGAAACAGCTAGAAGGAAATTAAAATGCATGTTGAGTGAGTCCATCTCAGATGTCAGTCACAGAGACAAAAGTTACATCTTACCCCAAAACTACCTCTTGCTAGTATTTTTTATCCAGAAATCCATGCAAATTATTGGTATTTATATGAGATCTTTCATCCTGAAAATAATTATTTTTTTTCCCAAGACATATTTTTGCACCTAAGGGAGAAAAGAAGGAGGTAAGGAAAATTCTGTTGCTCTCTTCGTAGAGGAGTATTTATCTTCTCCAGATATTTTCCTGAATCTTATTGTTCTAGCCCTTTCAATATTATAGACCAGATGTGTTTGTACTGTTTCTCTTTAGTTTCTGTATTTCTCAGGAATGTTATCAAAAGGCATTACTTAACTGCAGTAATGGAGTAAGTTAGCATATATTTTTAAGTGACTTCAAAAAAAAATAATCAATAGATGTGTTGTATAGTTTTCAATGACTTAAAATATGTTCAAAATAGGGCTTTGTCTTGAAAATATCTTGAATATATTCAATGGATACTCATTGTATGGACTTAATTTTGCTAATTAACTATTTTGTTAAAATAATAATAAAAAAATTCACCAGCCAGGCATGGTGGCTCATGACTGTAATCCCATGACTTTGAGAGGTCAAGGCAAGGAGATTGCCTGAGTTGAGGGGTTCAAGACCAGCCTGAAAAACATGGTGAGACGTCGTCTCTACAATAAATAAAAAAATAATAAAAATAAATAAAACAGAAAGTCTCAGAAAATTCCCATTTTCACACTAGTCCACACTCTACCTCCAGCAATTAGTCTCAGTTACAATTTAATGTTCCTACCTGTTTATATTTCTATAGGTTTCTACTTCAGGTAAGTTGATGTCAGATGTGATTCTCTGTATTCTATCTGGGTATCAAGATTTTTGAGGTGCTGTTTTTCCCAGTCACTTAGTTTTCTGATATTTGTTAGAGGAGTCATTGATTTCAGTTTGTTCAGTTTTTTTCTTGGTATAAGGAGAAGAGTGATAACTTCAGTGTTCTTTACATGTCTGAGCTAAAGTTGAAAGCCAAAATATCCACTATTTTCTTTCAACCCCACCCCTGATCAACTCATGACTTAGATGTGATTGAAATTCTACCCTTAGTCCTCAAAATTTAAAATTATGGTCATACTTGACATCATTAAGAGAGCAGATATGTCTGCTCATGGCTATGTCTGACTAAATTTTCAGAGGCAGTAACATAAATGCCATAGTTAGCTAACCCAGGTTCTTTCTTACCATTGAATGAGCAGCTTAAAACAAGAAAAAAACTCATTTTGAAATTGGTGCAATTGACCTAAAGCCTATGCTTCTATTTATCAATTTAGACTCTCATAATGTATTTAGTGTTCACACTGCAAAAAGACTTGAGAACTTTTAATGTAAGTTTTTCTACCTTCTATACCTTGACCAAAGGATAAATCTCCATAATTACCCCTTGGGTTCAAGGTCTTTCATTTATTCCTTGTTGATTGCATCACCATCTTTTGTAATTACATTTTGGCTTTCTTTTAGTTGCAATGTGTGTGTTATATATGGAACATTTATTAACAGAAGCTGGGTAATTTGTTTATCATTCTCATTCTAATGTTTCTAATAATCAGAAGCATAAGTAAGCCAATCATCAATTTCCTTAAATTAATTAATTAATTAATTAGATTGTTAATTAAATTAATTAACAATTAATTTATAGTAAGTAGAATATACTGCTCCTTCTTTGTGATACATTGTTTTTAGTATATTTTTTTCTCCTTGTACTAGATGTCCTGAGGATGTTACACTATTGTCCTGAGGATTAAATGAAGCAAAATAAATGGCAAGCACTTACATTGCTTATTTTCTATTTTATTTTTTCCATAAGGCATAAAAAATTCAAAGCACTAAGAATCTATAGTTGTTTTCTTCCTTCTCTTACCTCTGCTTCACTGAAAATAATTATGAGAAACAAAGTGCCATGTATTTTATCTTTTGACTTCTTTCTACTTAAAAATTGTAGTAAAACTAGGCAACAAATTAATTTTACTATACCAATTTTACAATATTTATTTTTGTATAAAAAAGACAAATTTTCTGATCATGTTTATGTTTGATATGTGGTACAGTACACATACAGTAAGGGTCATTCTACACTGGCCACTTCTAAAGGAGGAGGTAGGAAGAGGGCCAAGGATGGAAAGACTACCCACTGGACACCATATCCACCACTTTTGTGATGGGCTTAATAGAAGCCCAAACCTCACCACCATGTAGCATACCTCTGTAGCACACCTGCACATATACCCCTTGAATCTAAATTAATTTAAAAATATCATACTATAGATACTATAGATAATATCACAATTTACTTTTATTTAAATAATATACACATTCATACATATTTAGTGTTTGTGGGTAAACTATGTGTTTTAAGTCACATATTTACTGAAATTTTGAATAAGCTTATTGTGTTGGATATATAATAATACAACATATAATGGCAATTACAATTCAAATAATACAGCATAATTGAATAGAGTTGAGCTCCATAGGCATGACTCAAGAGAATAGTACTCTTGTAACAACCACTCAAGCAAGATCTAATAAGCTCTGCTTCTATGAGTATGCCAAGTGACTTTGAGAACATACAAAAAGTGAAATGACTATGAATTATAATACCAGAAATGTTTCATTATCCTCATGGAATAGAATTTATAATGAATGCAAAACCCAAAGCTCTGCATGTTCTTCTTGATCATTAATATGAATGAAACATGATATACAGCAAATTTATCTTAGAAATACTAAGGTTATTTAAATAATTTCTGAAGCATCATGCAGGTAGATGTTTGACAGTTTTGATTTAACAAGTAGTGGAGTTTGGTATATATTAACTATTATAATTCATTTTCCACTTAATTTTTCATTAATGATCATTCAACTTATCATATATCATTTTAGAAACCTGATTAAGACTCTAACCACCCATTAAAATCCTTAAAAGTATTTGAGCCACTATTTATTCCTTACTTATACATCCACTTTTAAAAATTACCTTATTTTAGAAGAAATGTATTTTTTTAATCAAACAAATGCTAGTAGAGAATCTGTTATATTTGTAGATTAAATTCCCATAATATGATCCCTCTGTCTCTCTTTCCCCTCTCTCTCTTTTGTCAATTTATTTCTCTTTTTCTCTCCTTAATTTCATTCTTCTTTAGAATGAACATCTATTTATATAGTAATATTTCTTAAATATTAAAATAAAAAATCCACTTTAATGATATTCATTTGGTTCTAATGGAAACTGACTTCAAAGCAGTAACCGACATGGTTTCAGATTTTTATTCAAGGCATTTGTGTAAGGTTAGATTAATTTGTTTGAACTTCAACTAAAATAAATCACAAATATTGTTTTATTTTCCATATTTTTTAATTTAATGTTTTATTATATCTCTTAAATCTTAAAAATCCACCACTATGTTCAGATAAAAATTGAGGTTTATAGTAAAGTTTTCTAGGCTACATAATAATAATCTAACATATTACTTTATCATCATTTTCCTGAGTAGATATATCATCAGCTTTTCTGACATCATACTTGAATTTCTTATTTAATTTCTATTTTGATGGCACCCACCTTCATATACCAGTGCATTGTCTTTAAACACATGTATGTGAATACAGATGATTTTATATTGCAGAAACTTATTATTTCAAACACTATCAGATAGCTGCTTTTGAAATTGTATTTAAACATCTTCACCAATCTTCCAAGGGGATAAAACAAAACAGATGTCAAATATCATAGCTGCATTCAGTAAAGAACTATTTTACATCAATGATTGTGTTTTTAAGACAGTTCTTAACATTGTTGTGGATGGTTTCGTTGCACTCTTGCAATATTAAATAATCCTTAGATTGTTCATTAGCCTTCATCACGATAACCCACAAAAAAGACACAGATCTTAGATAGTGGCTTAAGCTTAGCATAACCTTTATTCATAAATCTTCTATAGTTGTTTAGTATAATATCTGTGGGACATTGATCAACAAGTTACAGAGACAAACCCAAATTCCAAAACTGTTCTTGGATATTAGGAAACATGAGTATAACCTAATTCTAAAGAGAAATATTGAAAGGTCAGTTAAATAAAAAGTAGATACACTTTTTTTGGCTTAATTTAGTTTTGTTAAATTTTCTTTTAATGCTCTGGGGCAAACTAGCTGATGAACAGGTTTTGATAGTTCTTAACTAGTATTCAGTTCCTCATTTTACAAATACAAAAGTGGTAAATAACATTCAAACTACAGAGCTAGTTTAGGGCATATTGGATTGAAAGTCCTTTCTTAAACCTTCAAAGGAGACATCTTTCAATAGTTCACATTTGATGGAGAAAATGAGTTCAGCATCATTACCGTCATAATAATTGCAAAGCAACCATGGTGGGCCTGATAATCTTTACATGCAGATGGTAACAATATATTCAAATATGCTATCAGAACACAGGAGAAGCCTTTGGAGGGCAAAATGGATACTTTCAACTTATCTCTAAGCAGTGAGGTCACTGAGACAAAAAAACTACCTACAAAAAAAAAAAAAAAAAGCTGTGAACCAGATGACTTTCCAGCAGAATTCTACAAAACATGCAAGGAAGAATTGATACTAATCCTTTTGAAAGTATTCCAGGCCATTGAGAAAGATGGAACTCTCCCCAATTCATTTTCTGAAGCTAACATCACATTGATACCCAAGCCAGGTAAAGACCCAATAAAAAAAGAGAACTATAGACCAATATCCTTGATGAACATAGATGCTAAAATTCTCAACAAGATCCTAGCAAACCAGGTTCAACAACACATGTCAAAAATCATCCACCACAATCAAGTAGGCTTCATTCCTGGGATGCAGGACTAGTTCAACATTCATAAGACCATAGCTGTAATTAAATACATCAACAGACATAAAAACAAAAACCACATGTTTATATAATTAGATGCAGAAAAAGCATTTGATAAAATCTAGCACCCCTTTTTGATAAAAGCCCTTGAACATCTAGGCATAGATGAAAAATACCTCAGGTTCCTCTCAATTATGACTATTAGATACCAACACAAATAATTAATGTTATTCTTGACTAATATTTATCCATATCAGTTCTTATTACACTTGTGGAATTTTCTATGATGTGATTAAAACATTCTCAGGAATATATAATCTAATGCTGAAAGATCACTGAGAGCTTATGATAAATACCACTTGCCAAATATTCTTTCCAGTATATACTGTTACTTTAAGTTTAGCTCTTTGTCATCACATTATTCAAAACTGCCAACATATAAGTATGTATGCTTACAGTAAACGTAACACTTTCAGTAAAATATCAGCATCTTTTGTAATAAGTTCAACTAGAGATTGTAATAAACCTCCAATTCAATTAGTGAGGTAGTTAGTGTGTAATCATGTTCATTATTCAATGTTTTCTTAAGCCATTCATACATAACCTGTCAAGTGAACATGAAGGATGTAATTCATTTTCTAAACTGCATCTTAAAGGATGGGCATTGCTTGAGACTCTAAGTTTCAGAGTTTCAGGATTGAATTAAGTAAAGTCTGTATTTCGAGGAAATCATCCTATTTATAATGACATTGTCCATATTGCTTTGTAATTTTCTTAGTCAATTCATATTCAGGCTAATTATTGAAATATGAGAGTTTATTCCTGTCATAAGGTTCTTATAAAGTTGTTGTTCCTATTTTTTGTCTTTCTTTTGATTTGGGGGTTGATTCATATATATTTTCAATCTTTTTCCAGGTCCCTTGTGAAGAACATTGTCATTCTTTTTCCCTTTTCTTCTGTGTTTAATACTTTCTTAAGCATTTCTTGTAGAAGTGGTCTAGAGGCAGCATAAGATCTTAGGGATTGAACGTCAGGGAAAAATTTTACTTGTCCCTCACTGACAAAGCTCAACTTAGGTGGGTAGGTTATTCTTGGTTGAAATTGTTTATCTTTGAGAACTTTGAAGATTGGGCTCCACACTCTCCTAGCCTGAAATTTTTCTGTAGAAAAATCTGTTGTTATTCTTATTGGTCTTCCCTGGTGGGTAGTCTGATCTTTTTCTCTTGAGACCTTGGGGATTTTTTCTATTATACTACTTTGTTTAGGTAAATTATTATGTGTCTGGGAGTTGGTCTTCTCATTGGTTGCCTTGCAAGGCTTCTCTGTATCTCTTGTGTTTGAATTTTCACATCAGTGATGAGATGATGGAAGTTTTCTTGAATGATTTCATAGAATGTTTGTTCTAGGCTGGTCTCTGTCTCTCTTTCTGCCTCAGGAAGTCCAATTACTCCTAGGTTTGGCCTCTTGTAATAATCGCTCATCTCTTGAAGGTTTTGTTCTTTTTGTTTCTTTTGTATATTTTAGACAGTTTTGATTAGTTCTATATTTTGGTCCTCAAGCTCTGAGATTCTTTCTTCTGCTTGGCTAATTCTGCTTTCCATGTTTCTTTGTTATTTATTTCAATCACAGTATTCCTTATTGCTGTTATCTCAGTTATCAACTCCTTCCTATTATCCTCTTGTCTTTCCTCAATTCTTTTTATTCTTTCTATTAATGTCTTGATGTCTAGGTTTGTAGTATGTGACCAGTTATTCTGGGGGCTCTTCATTGTTTGCATTCTAAAGTCTGTTTTCTCAGTATCTGACCTCCCAGGGGTCTGTGTGAGACCCATATTCTTCTTTTGGTTTTTCTCATTTGTGCAGATTTTCCTCCCCACGTTTTCCCCTCCTCTTCTTTAATTCTGTTGTTCAGGGATGGCAGAGTTGCTTTTTCTTCTATTTGCCCACTGTCCTATTCTCCCTTATGTGAATCCTCTATCTTTGTTAAATTCTGAGGCTGGACTGTGGGTTGGGGGCTAAACTTTTTTGCAGTTTTGAGATTTAATAATGGGGGACCTGTGATTCAAAATCTATCTTCAGATTCCTGTATCCACCAAGAGGTGTATGGGTACCCTGGAACCCCCTTCCCACTGTCTGGTGATCTTTCCATGCAGTGGGGGTATAAGCTTGCTCCCTGAAAGCAAAATGAGGTAGGTAAAAGGAAAAGAATAGAACAGGGAAGTGGGGGGAAGAGGTAGGTGTAGAAAGAGAAGAGTAAGAGGGATCACAGATAAGCACACAGACTAACAAATGAAAAGAGACACAAAGAGAAGAATAAAGCAAAAACTAAAACATACAGACAATCATACAAACACCAGCCAACCAACCTGCCTATTGGTTTACAATTCCCCTACACAAAGAGGAGGTCTAAAGGAAAGAAAGAGAAATCTTTAAAATAACAGAAACAGGGAAAATATGAAAACATTATCAAAAACAGAGAGAGGTGAGAGAAAAGAGAAAAAAAGTAAAACATAAAACAAACAAAAATGAGCAAAACAAACAACAAAGAGTAAAAATAAAAATAAAAAGAGAGGCAAAAACAACAAATCAAGCTTGGTCTGAGATTGTTCCTGTGAATTCAATGTCCTTTCAACTCTGATCTCAAGCTCTCATTGCAGGCTAGTCAGATTGCTCACAGCTAAGATCAGATCTAGGTTCAGTTGGTTTGCTGCCTGTGAGGTCTGCCATTCAGATCCAGCCTGTCTGTGACCAAACTAACATGGAGAAGGGATTTCTGTTTCTCCCCATTTGAATGGATTAACTTAGGTCCCAATTTGAGGCAGGGCAGAGCTGTGTGGAGCTGGGCAGTTGATGTTGTCTCTTCCTGCTCCTGAAGCAGAGAAAATGGCTTCAGGGGGTGCCTCTTTACTGGGCCTGGGCCTCCTCCTTGTCCCTCCTCCTTGTCCCTCCTGGATCCTCTCTCTCCACTGATCAGACTCTGGGCTCCAGCTGATCTCCAGTCCTGCCACAGAATGCGAGACAGTTGGTCACTGCAAAGTCAGTGTGCCATGAGTGGCCTGGGATGGAGGAGGGAGCCAGGAACTCTGCAGGGTGGGAGCCAAGGGCTGAGGTGGTGACACAGCACGTGGGACCAGCTGCAGCAGCCACCCTCTGTGGAAGCAATAGGTCACAGCAGCATGTTGTGTGGGACCGATTGTAACAGCCACCCTTCACGGAGGTGGTAGCAGTGCATGGAACCTGCTGCAGCAGTCATTATTTATAGAGATTGTCACAGTCCGACTTGTCCCATCACCATCTTGCCAGTTCTCCTCAAAATAATATTTCTATAAAAATTAAGTTTGTTTAGGTAATAAGGAAAAAACTAGTCTCATTTTAAAAATCGGGTTAGTAGGATAGCCACATTAGCCCAAGGGAATGATCAGCAGTCACTGAGCACTGCTGAGGAAGGGAGGGCATGAGGAAAGTGGGAGGTATGTGGCAACACAAAGGCTATCTGCTCTACTACCAGGATAAGTAACAGACAGTTAGAAGCCCTAAATTCACCTCTTGCAGCCTACTTATGCAATTAACCCTCACTTGTACCCCACATAGCTATTAAAAAATATTGGGTTCATGGAGAAGTAGAACAGAATAAAAAAACTACCATTATAATAATTATATAATAATATACATAAATGTATATAAATATATAAAATATATAATAGTTATAACTATAGTGTTTAACAAAATAGCTAATTAATATAGTTATTGCTATGTTATAAAATTACATATTCTGGTTTATCTGTTAAAATGGTTGTGGAACTCTTTGGTGAAATACGAGACCAATCCAAAATATAAGATTAGATCATTTCAGTCATCCTAGGGACTGAAACAAACAGATGCAAATGTATGTGTGGAAAGTGTTTTAGGGTAAACAGAAATAGAAAGAATGGGAATCAAAGATATCTAAAAGAAGAAAGGATGAATCGCTGACAGAGTGCCCTAGCATAGTTTCCAGAGAAACAACTCAGATTCCAAATTGTATTGAGAACATCTCTTAAAGAAACAAATAAAAATGTATAATAAGAACTAGTAGAAAAATTACCTTTTAAAGTTTCCAAAATTTGGCTAAAGCAAAAGAGACCAATAGCAGGAAACCCTTAGTCAAATCCTTAGCCATTAATGATGAAATGATACTTGTATTATTTTAAGTGTAATATACACATACAATGCTGCAGGTAGAGTGAAGATAACTTCTGTACTTCCCTTGTGAGTACAAGTTTAAGCAATGAATGAACTGAATTGTCTAGTTCAGCAGATTCTAGCATATATTTAAACTGTAATAAGAAATAATTTGTTTCAACCATTCATGAGCATATGCAAATCTAAACACAAGTATGAAAATGTGAGGTTTAATTCTTTTGAAGTTTCTTCTCTATATGAAAAGCAATGACAAACCTATTTCCTCAAAATATTACTTGTTTTTCAAAATTGAAAATAACTCTCATGGATCTTGGGATTTGTATCTTCAATATCCAACCAAATAACTTAATCCCTGACATGCCTGGGATTTAATTAGCTTTATTTAACTATTTCTGGTTATGTAGCTAATACTGAAATTATGATAACTGAAGCTTGGTAAGAAAAATGAGTTTTTATTACATTTTGAGTAATTAATTTTATTTTAATATTAATATGCAACAAAGATTGCATATGTATATAACTTGTTTAAATATATTATGATGATATATTGTATGCACAGCAACATATTTTTGTTTTACAGTATTCTGTGTAAATTACTAACCAGGAGAAAATGCTTGTCTACAATACAAGCAAATATCAAAATTGTGTTTCACTATTGCAAATAAGTTGATGTGGCATTTTTTAGTGAATAAAATAGATTTCTTTTACATTTGTTTTTTGATTCAGGAGGTTTGTTACATGGGCATATGGTGTGATGGTAAGGTTTGGGTTCTTGTCGAACCTATCACCCAAATAGTAAGCATGGTACCCAATAGGTGGCTTTTTGATTCTTAGTTCCCTCCCTTCTTTCACCGGGATTCTCCAGTGTCTGTAAAGTAGATTTCTATATTTTATACCAACTTCACTCTAAAAAGCTATATTTTATTTCCAAAATATTGCCATATTTTGATTTCTATAGTGCTCACAAAAGTCATAAAATATTAGTTACTTCAATAAATATAAAATAAATATAAAACAAAGTATTGGATAGTATGCAAGTAGATCCAAAAGAAGGCTTACTTATAGTGAGCCCAACAATAGAGAAGGAATTTCATCACAAAAACTTTAGGATTTTCATTAGAGATATAGTCACAATAAGCTAAAGTAATTTTTTTAGAAAATACAGTATGAAAATATATAAACAAAATTACTACTACCATAATCAGATTTAGAAAAATTTGAAAGTTCCTTAAAAAATGAATATATTAGCTGGACTCAGTGGCTCAGCCTGTAATCCTGCGCCTTTGAGAGGCTGAGGTGAGAGGATTGCCTGAGCCTGTGGGTTCGAGAACCACCTGGGCAGCGAGACCTCGTCTCTACAATAAATAAAAAAATCAGCCGGGCATGGTAGTGCATGCCTGTAATTCTGGCTACTTGGAAGGCTGAGGCAGAAGGATCACTGGAGCCCAGCAGGTCGAGGCTGTGGTGGCCGGGAGCGGCCACTGCACTCCAATCTGGGTGACAGAGTGAGACTCCAACTCAAAAATATATATATATATATTTAAACTCATTAATTTAATTTAATCATTTAAGTATTTTTGAGTTACAGACCATTATGAAGCAGTAGCCTATTAAATATTAAATACTAGAAGATTTCTCTTAAGTTGTTATAAATCTTCATAATACTTAAAATAATGTATTAGTTACAAGAAAATGAGAAAAACATCAATAAGTATTTTAGTTTCAGTTGAATTAATCATGTGACACTTTAATGTCCAAAATTTTTTGTAACATCAAAAGCCAGAAAACAGTATAGTTTCAAAAGGAAAGTAAATTAATAAATTGTGAAATATTTACACAATAGATTATACACCGTAAGATAAAATGAATTTGGATGAGTTACAGCAATGAATGGATTGTTGTAATATAATTAGAGGTGAAAAATACACAAAATAATACTTATATATGCTATTCATCTATAAACTTGTTTAATGTGTGGCCAGCAAACTTCCTTAAAAGGTCTGACTATAACTACTTTAGTGTGTGGACCAAATATTCTCTATTGTGAACTCAACTCTGAATGCAACCATAAACAATGCATAAATAAAACTTCATTTATGTAACCAGATGGCCATCCTATATACTGTAGCTTACCAAATTCTGACAGGAAACAGAGAATGGGTTGATGGTAGTAAGATCTATTTTACTTTTCAATATCTTATCTTATGCTTTGGAAATGGTCATTTGGATGCCATTTTATTATTAAACTTAAATATTTAACTAACTAAACAAAAATGATTCATGCAAAAGCTAATTAAAAGAATAGGACATGAACACAGGGTTATACATCTAATTTTGTGCTTCTGAGATTTAATTCTTAAATAGCCACCACATTAAAACATAAAGAACAAAATTAAGGCAAAAAGTCAAACAATAGATAAGCTATCTCATATGATAGAAAAATATAAAATATCTAATCTAAAAAACCTATAATAACCTGTAATAACTTGCTTGACATAAGTAAATCCATGTTGTAACAGATCTTCCATGTTAACCTAGAAATAACCCCCTTATGTAACCCTCCCATAATCACACCACATGCCCACATTCCTGTTCCCCTCAGTGTTTAGAAACTCCCTAGTTACACATATTCTGTAACCATCTGTACTCCCTTTACATTCAAATGTTTTGCCAAGAAATATTAATCAACCTGTACAGCTTATGTAATTTGTTCCTTTATATATATTCTACTTACTCTGTTCCGGACTGAGAGCTTTTATGGCAATAACCTCTCTTGGTCGCTGACCTAAATAAAGAACTCACAATTCAATCCTCTTTGCTTGGTGGAGTCTTCTTTCTCCCTATCTGGTTATAACATTTGGAGGCCCCAGTGAGAAAATTCCACCAGCAAGCCTGAGCAGCCATCTCACTCCAACTCTCCCAAGCTAGGAGGAGAGGTATATGGGAGGTGCCTCTTGAGATTCTCAGAATTCATAGCCTCTCATCTGGCTCTGAGAGAGTTGGAAAGACTGCAGCTACTACTGCAAAAGAACTTAAGTCCATTTTTATTTTCCTAGAAGGTAAAATTTATTTTTGGCTTTCTGCTTGTTTGCCTGTGATTGCGGTTTCTGTTTTCATTTCTGGTTAAGGTGAAACAACCTGATGAGGTCTCCCTTCAGACACTATTTACAAAGTCAAGACATTGGCTAAATAGAGTCCCCTTGTTTTCGGCCCTGAAGTGTTCTAGGGATCTGTATCTTTTCATTTTGATTTGTACGTGTTGTCTGTCTATTTGTCTTTTTACTGCTTGTTTGTTGTGTATCATGGGATCTCAGAATTTGAAATCAGTCAATCCTCTGGACTGTATGCTAAAGAATTTCTCTGTTGCATTTGCTGAGGACTATGGTGTCCACCTCTCAAAAGGCAGACTCTGAACCCTCTGTAATATAGACTGGCCTGCATTTGATGTTGGATGTCCTTTTACAAGGTCTCTGGATGTTAAGGTTACTGAATCTGTTTGAAAGGTCATGATGGGGAATCCTGGCTATCCAGATCAGTTCCCCTTTATTGATCAGTGGCTAAGTTTGGTCCAGAACCCATCATCCTGGTTAAAAACCTGCTCTTTTGAAACCACCAGTCAATTCCTGGTCACTTCATCTCCTAATTGACCAGGACATACTAATCCTCATGTTATAGATCCTCCTCCACCTCAGCTACGTCTCCATGAGGCAAAAGCTGTGTTGTACCTGTTACCTGTAGCCTCTACTTCCTATGGGTTGTATACTGTTTTACCCCTCTCTACTGAGGATCTTCTTGAGCATCTGGTTAACTCTAACCCTCTGCTGTGTGCTCCTCAGGCTTCATCACCCACTGTTACCTCCACCACCTCTGTTTGCCCACAGCCTTCCCCAGCCCCAGCTGTGGCTGAGGCTGCTTCCAGTTCCAATCCCTTTTTGTCTTCTCCACCTCTGGCTACTCGACTCTGGTCCCAGACCAATCTGGTCCCACTCCTTCCCCGCCAGGATGTTCCTCCTACATTGGGGGCAGATCGAACTGGGTGGTTGTTTATGGTATATACTCCCTTTTCCTCTTCTGATTTGTATAACTGAAAGTATCAGATTCCCACGTTCTCAACTAAGCCTCAGGCTCTGATTTCTTTAATGGAGTCAGTTATGCATACCCATCACCCCACATGGGATGATTGTCAGCAGCTTCTTGTCACTTTGTTTACTACTGAAGAGCGGGAACACATTAAAACTGAAGCCAGGAAATTTTTTCTGGACTCTATGGGGGGCACACAAGAAAAAAATCAAGAAACACTTTGGTGGGGTCCAGGGCATTGGATACTATCACTGGGCTCTATTAGTAGGTTTAAAGGGGGCAGCCAGAAAATCTATCAATCTTTCTAAAACCACCGAGATTCTCCAGGGACCAGAGGAGTCTCCAGGGGCATTCCTCAAGCACCTCTAATAGGTGTTTCAGACATACACCCCTTTTGATCCCTCAGCTCCTGAGAATGTTTGAGCTATTAATTTGGCATTTGTGGCTCAGGCAGCTCTGGACATTCAAAAAAAATTGCAAAAACTGGAAGGCTTTGTAAAAATGAATATTTCTCAGCTGCTCAAGATAGCCCACAAAGTTTATAATAACCAAGATGCAGAGAAACAAAAGCAGGCAGTGCAGGTAGCTGACAGAGCTGTGAGAAAATAAGCCAGAACCCTGGTAACAGCCCTCTGAGTCTCAGAAGTTAATTCCAAGACTCCCTGTCAAAAGTGTGATAACCAGAGGGTGAAAATGGTCAGAAATCTGAACCCATTCAGTTCGCAAAGAATCAATGTGCTTATTGCAAGGAACTAGGGCACTGGGTCAAAGATTGCCCCCATCGCCCACAACAAAAGAACCCTAAACCAGTTCTGGTTCTGCCATCTACTGGAGAGGCTGGAAATGATTCAGACTGACAGGGCCAGGGCTCTTCTTCCTTCAGCCTCCAAGAGCCCATGGCAACAGCAGCTATTGGGGACCACCCAGTTAAACTCTTAGTGGACACTGGGGCAGAACATTCAATCCTGAAAACATCATTGGGACCTATGTCCAAAAAGCAAATTTTGGTCCACAGGGCAATGGGGGCAGGTACTAATTGCAAGTTCACTTCCAACTGGACTATCAATTTGGAACAAAAACGAGTCACTCATTCATTTCTAATAGCTCCAGTCTGTCTGTTCTCTCTTATGGGTCGAGACTTACTTTGAAAGTTAAAAGCCACTATTGTGCTTTCACCAGACAAAACTGAAATGTTTATTCCCACTGCCTATCAGATGCTCTTAATGGTTCTGCTCTCTAAAAAATATCTTTTAACTTCTTCTAAGTCCTCTATTAAAAATACTGATCAAGTTTACTTCTACAGTTGCAACAGGAATTTCCATCTGTCTGGGCAGAGACCAACCCACCAGGACTGGTGAAACATCACCCTCCAGTGGTGGTCAGTTTAATAGCATCAGCTACTCCTGTTCACATTCATCAGTACCCAATAAGTTTACAGGCCTAGCAAGGAATTGCTCCTCAGATCAAAAGACTCTTAGCTGCTAATATTTTAACCTCATGCAAATTGGCATGGAACACTCCCTTCTAACTTGTTCAGAAACCAGGAACTTCTGATTCCCGATGAGTTCAAGACTCAAGAAAAGTTAATAAGCAGGTTGAAACTACCCATCCTACTGTTCCCAACCTGTGTACTCTGCTCAGTCTGCTTCCTCCTCAACATCAGGTATATACTGTACTGAATTTAAAGGATGCATTCTTCTCTATTCTTTTATCACCTGTCAGTCAACCTATCTTTGCTTTTAAATGACAGATCCTGACTCAGGGGACACCAGTCAGTTAACCTAGACCCAGTTACCACAAGGTTTCAAGAACTCCCCAACTCTTTTTGGGGAAGACTTGCAACAGAATTTTTCAGGGTTCCGTGCCCTACACCCTGAATGTACTTTACTCCAGTATGTTAATGATCTCTTATTTACAGCTGCAGACTTGGACACTTGTTTACAAGGTATTAAGACTCTGCTACAGCTTCTTCAAAACTTGGACTATCATGTGTCAGCAAAGAAGTCACAGTTCTGCTCTACCAAAGTTTCCTACCTGGGAGATTGACTAAAAAGAGATAAACAAGCCCTAATCTCAGTCCAGAAAAGGTCATTCTTCAAATTCCCGCATCTACCACCAAGAAACAGGTACAGGTATTCCTGGGGGTAGCAGGGTATTGCCGACTATGGATCCCTGGTTTTGCTGAAATTGCCAAGCCTCTACACACAGCCATGATAGGGGATCAGTCTCTGAACTGGATTGCTGCTGAGGAACAAGTGTTCCAGCAGTTAAAAATGGCTTTGACCCAAGCCCTGGCTCTAACCCTTCCAGATGTCACCAAGCCTTTCCAGTTGTTCATTCATGAACAATGAGGAATTGCAAAAGGGGTCCTCACTCAGACCCTAGGCCCATGTAGAAGACTGGTGGCTTATTTGTCAAAAAGCCTAGATCCAGTGACTTCTGGCAGGCCCTCTTGTCTCTGGGTCATTGCAGCCAAAGCCATACTAGTTAAAGAAGCAGATAAATTGACTTTTGGGCAGAACATGGCTTCAACTGTCCCCGATGCTGTTAAAACTGTTCCAGGGAGCCTCTGGCTGCTGGATGTCAAATGCTCGCATCACCCACTATCAAAGTTTCTTGCTTGACCAACCCAGACTAACTTTCTCTCCTATATAATGCCTCAATCTGGCCACCCTACTGCATAATGACAATCCAGAAATGCCAGTTCATGACTGTGGAGACATGTTAGACATTGCTCAGGCCAGCCAGCCCAATCTTCCAGATACTCCCTTGAGCCAGGCCAATGCTGACCTGTTCACGGATGGTAGCGGCCTGGTAATAAAGGGACTCTGCAGGGCTGGTGCAGCCATAATCATGGCTTATGATGTAATCTGGTCACTGGCATTGCCTCAAGGTACCTCAGCTCAAAAGTCTGAGTTAATTGCTTAACTCAAGCCCTATACTGGGGAACAGGAAAGCAGGTAAACATTTTCTTTTTTTTCTTTTTTTTTTTTTTTTGAGTTGGAGTCTCACTCTGTCACCCAGACTGGAGTGCAGTGGATGCTCCCGGCCACTGCAGCTTCAATCTGCTGGGCTCCAGCGATCCTTCCGCCTCAGCCTTCCAAGTAGCCGGAATTACAGGCATGCACTACCACGCCCAACTGATTTTTTTTTTGATTTATTGTAGAGATGAGGTCTTGCTGCCCAGGCGGGTCTCGAACCTGTGGGCTCAGGCAATCCACACACCTCAGCCTCCCAAAGGCATGGGATTACAGGCTGAGCCACCAAACCCGGCTGCAGGTAAACATTTTCAAAGACAGTCATTATACTTTTGCTACACATCATGTGGATGCCATAATCTACAAGGAACAAGGTCTTCTTACCATGGCAGACAAAACTATAAAGGACAAGGAAAAAATCTTAGCCCTCTTAAATGCTTTATGGCTACCCAAAGAGGTAGCCATCATTCATTTCAGGGGACATTAGAACTCAGATACTCTAGAGGCAACTGGAAACTTTCTGGAAAACTAGGTGGCTTGAAAGGCAGCAAAACTCCCAGTTGAACCCTTGACTATCCTGCTAAAACCTTTCCAGTTTCTTCTCTCCCGAAACAGCCTACCTATACCCAGGAAGAAAAGGAACAGGTGGACCAACAGAAGCTCACAAAGTCTCCACCAGATGGTGAATCAAGGACTCTAAAATTATTCTGCCTAAAGCCTTGGGACAGGCTTTGGTAAAACAACTACATTCTACTACCCATTTAGGAGGTACTAAAATTACTGAGCTTAAATCGTTTTTATCATATTAATAATTTTAAAACCACAACTGCAACAGCAGCTGCTATGTGTTCGGCCTGTGTCCAAGTCAATGCAAAACAAGGACTCAGATCCGAATGGCATTTGGGCTCAAGGAGCAACTCCTAGAAAAAAATGGAAAGTAGACTTTACTAAATAAAGCCCCCTCATGTGGGGTACAACTATTTGCAAATATGTTTTCTGGATGGGCAGAGGCCTTTGCCACCACATATAAAACTGCCCTAACAGTTCCCAGGCTTTTATTAAATAAAATTATTCCTAGGGTTGGGCTCCCCCCCTCTATACTGACTTCAACAACGGTCCTGTCTTTACCTCATCCAAGTACACCTGGTTAGTAAGGCACTAAACATAAACTGGAAATTGCATTTGCAACCACAAAGCTCTGGGCAGTCATGCCACATGAACCTAACTCTGAAATCTACTTTAACCGAATTAATAATAAAAACTGGTGAAAAATGGATAAATCTTTGACCTATAGCTCTTCTCCATACCCAATGCACCCCAAAAAAAACTAGGTTTACTCCATATAAAATCATGTTTGGGAGACCTGCTCCTTTGCTGCCCCAATTGCAGGATCCCATTCTGGAAGAAATAACTAACCAATCTTTGTTAAAGTATCTCCAGTCTCTACAACAGGTCCAGGCAACTGTACATTCCAGTGTTTGTGCTGTTCTGCCCACTTGATCCTCCACACATTGTCATCCATTCCAGCCCGATGACCTGGTTTTCATTAAAAAGTTTCAGAAGGAAGGACTAATTCCTGCCTAAAAGGAAACATTTCTCATCATCCTCACCACTCCAACAACAATCAAGGCCAACAGGATACCAGCCTGGATTCACCAACCAAGTCAAAAGGGCCAGGGAAACTGACCTAACTCCACCAGTTTGTGTCATCGACTATGCTGCAATGGCAAGGAACCTCAAATATCCACTCCCTCATTCAACAAGGGAAAACAGCCACAGTTCAGCCACCTGGACTGCAACCAAGAACTCAAGAACCCTCTCAAAGTCACTTTTTGATATACTTCTAAACTGTAAGAATCAGACTGGTTGCTAATTTCTTTACGTGCATTGTACTCATCGTTTACCTCTTGTTTTTGTAACTCACTTGTTTTGGGTTTTGGCATAGAACTGCTTACCATAACTCCTGCAAATTGAAAATGTGGCAAAAAGTCACTGTTAATGCTATCCTATTTCCTGCATAGGATGTGTTATTGCCCTACTATGTTATGATGTTGCTCCTTCATTTGTTTCCCCCCTCTTGAAATGGCTTACCACACTGCCTATATCTTTCCTTTAACCTCTTTCACATGAGAAAAGGTCCTAGCAGTCCAAAATTGGACCCACAATTCACCTCTTGTCCAGTTTAAAGTAAACCTTGCTAACCTGACACAAATTTTTAAAAATGTCTAGCAGGACAGTTGTCTGAAATAATCAATCTAACCCATACACAAAATGCTTACTATACTAAATCATGCACACAGTGGGCAACCCCTTACTATATAAGGGATGTAGACTTTAACCTCTGGCTCAATGATCCCACTGACCAAAAATGTGCTCGGGAAAATGACTCCTTTTGCCCAGACTAGAAATGCATTACCATTGTGACTTACAGTGGGGAGTCTAATAACACCTCTGAAATCACCCTTTGGCCAACTGCAGGTTCAGAATGGCCTATATATATGTATATATAAATTACTAATTCATTCCATTATTCTTGGACTACAGGAAAAACCTGGAGTATAAGACTCTACATGGATGGTTATAACCAAATGCCTTATTCACTATTTGATGATGCACACTTGCCTACAAAACTGTGGCCAAACCCATAGTACCACTGGCAGAACTGAAGAATCCTCTGTTTGGTTACTACCAGCCTCCACCTCAGCCTCTGCCTCCTGCCAACCAAGCCACTATCCCCACAGATTCATTCCAAAAGCTCCCAAGTTTACCTCAACCACCTCCAAACCTGGTCCGTCAACCCCCTAGTCTTTTTCCTATGTTAAATAATATACACCATCTACTTAACGCCACTATACCCCAGTTGGCCTCAGATTGTTGGCTTTGTTTAAGGTTAAAACCCCCTTAATATGTGAGTATAGGGGTTAAAACTCCTCTCATCTGGAGAACAACTGCACTCCGAAAATAGTCACATTACTCTACAAAATGTAACTGGCAAATGCCGGAAGCTGCAATCCCTAAAGAGGCAAAACGGAGGTTACCTGAAAATGGGAAAAACGCTGACTGGGAGCAGGGCCCCAGTGGCAAGCGGCCATGCTGGAGGCAGAGCCCCACGGATCCTATTGAAGGACTCCTTTTGGCCTCAAAGGAAGGCGTGCTTAGGCTTGAAAAACACTTCCCTCGATACATAAAACAATTAGCTAGCATGTGCAAGGATGTGGAATTAGCAGTAAACCTATGTATAGAAACGTAAAAAGGGCTCAACAGCAAAAATCTCCCCCCTGAAGGGACAGGGGAATGATTTTACTACCCCCTTTCCCATGAAATTTTGCAACCTTTAGCTAAAAAGGAAAAACAAGTCCTTCCTCATACCCTTTATAAGTAACAACATTGACATTGACAGTTGTGATTGATGAGGAAGTGAGAAACTGAGACAGAGTATCTCCCAAAACAGGTGTTTTTGGGAAAAACACGTCACAGACATGCCTTTTGATTTAAGAAATATTATAGTTTAATCAGAAAGAGGGTTAAAATTAAATAAATAACATTATAATTAAAAGATAAATGTTTATTATGGATGTAGGTATTAGTTAAATATAAGTAACAGAAGGAATAGGAAATAATTAAGTTTTAAGGTAAACTTAAAATTATACACACTTAATTTAGGTTTAAAATTAAATGCATTTAGGATTAGAAGTAAGATTAATTTCATATATAAGTATAGATTTAGACCAAAGTTTTGTTTAGAAATATAAAATGCAAAATAGGTGATAAGAAAATAGCAGGTAATATAGATAAGGCAATTAAAATTAAGAAAGTTAAATTTTTATAGAGTATTAAAAATTCATAGTGGGTAAGATAAGGGTGGTTATATAAAAGAAAAAACAAGTCAATATATTGCTGCTAAAAGTGTATTAAGGAAATAGATTAGTAAAGGAAAAGAAATAGAAGGAAAGAGATTCAGTTGGCCTAGAGGTCACAGGTTGTGGCTGATAAATTCTTGGCAGCTGGTGTTTTGTTACATAAATAACACCACTGTAGCAGGAAGGAACAAAATGAAACTTGTAAAGGTCAACTTCCCCATAAACAAAAGAAAAAACATGATGTAAACATTTAATGTGTAACATGGGATATATTTTGTGGGTAGGGGGTGTCAGTAAAAAAACTATATAAGCGTGTAAGAATTGAATAAAAATTGGCAGAGTCTTGAACTCTACCCCGGCAGGTGACTCCTGCCATTCTTCTTCACTGTTCCTGATTCTCCCCATTCAGGCCCTGACTCTTTCCTGGAGCTGGACTCTGGCAGGCAAAGCCTCCAGTCTCATAACTCCAGATTACAATCTAACAACTTCTCCATTATCTGATATTTATAACTTGTTTCTCATCACACCTATGGCTAAATCCATGGCCTATGTGGCCCCTGACAACTCCTGGTTAGCCAGTCCAACAGGCCTTACCAAATGTGCTACTACCAAAAGGTTTAATCAACCTACCTTATATATCACTGATCATGTGCTGCCTCAGGTTTATGCTTATAGTGGTCCTGAAGAAACTTTTCTACTCAATCCCCCTGGTCTTTCAATTGCTCATTCAAAACACACTGTTCCCTTGGTAGTACCTGCCTTAATTGGACTAAGTATATTGGAACAGCTGCAATTGGCACTACTGCTCTGGTTTGCAGAGAACTGGGTCTATCCAACTTTGCCCAAGAAATTGATGCTGACCTGGGAAACCTACAATTTGCCATGGACCAACTCCATGACCAGATAGAATCCCTGGCTGAAGTTGTCCTTCAAAATCAGAGGCCTAGACTTACTTTTCCTATCCCAAGGAGGACTCTGTGTAGCCCTTAAAAAGACTTGTTGCTTTTATGCCAACAAATCGGGGGCTATTAGAAATACTCTTCAAAAGGTTAAAAAAAAAAATTAGACAAATGACAAAAAAAGAAAAAGAAATCCTGATTCCAGGCCTTGTTTAATTGGAGCCCATGGTTAACAACTCTTATTACTAGTCTAGTTGGACCCCTCATACTTCTTCTCAGTCTACTTATCAAGTCCTCCATAATAGATTGAATTATTCATTTCATCAAGCAATAAATCAGTTCTATAAAACTCCTATATATAAAACCCCAGTACAATAACATACTTCTGACTAATAAGTCAATGCAGTGACTCATAAACAAGTAAAAAGGGGGAATAAAATATAAAATATCTAATCTAAGAAACCTATAATAACCTATAATAGCTTGCTTGACATAAGTAACTCCATTTTGTAACAGATCTTCCATGTTAACCTAAAAATAATCCCCTTATGTAACCTTCCAGTAATCACACCACACACCCACATTCCTGTCCCCCTCAGTGCTTGGAAACCCCATAGTTACACAAATTCTGTAACCATCTGTACCCCTTCATAATCAAACATTTTGCCAAGAAATATTAATCAACCTGTACAGCTTATATAATTTTTGCCTCTATATACCCTGTACTCACTTTGTTTGGGGCTGAACGCTTTTATAGCAATAGCCTCTTACAGTTGCTGGCCTAAATAAAAAATTCACAATTTGATTCTCTCTGCATGGTGGAGTCTCCTTTCTTGCTATCTGGCTCTAGCAATAATTATTTTCTAGTGAATTAAAAATATAAATGAGTAAAACCAAATGACGACTCAACAACACAAGACAGAAATCTCTTTGGAGACATAGAATAAAGAGAGAAAAGGAATTTTTTTAAAAGACAGTGAGATAAAAAGAAAACTGGAAGATTTTAGAAAAACAGGAAGCAAAAATAAAATAGTCACAAATACAGGTGAAATTAGAAAGGAGATAATTAAGGTAAAATATTATTGAAAACAAAGTAAGGACAAGAAAGCTAAAATATGGGAAATAAAAAAGAAATAAAAGAATTTTCTCTTCAGTATTAATTGAGTTGCTCCTGTTACATTTACCCTTCCAAAAGTAACAATTAAAATTCTGAAAAAAGAAAAAAATGAGAAAAACATGGTGGTTTTGTAACATGTCTACTTGTTTACTCTATAGTCCCATCCCTCAATTCAAAAATCAAACTTTAATTGAAGTGTTGATTGAATGTATTTTAAAGATATAATTAAAGACCTTAATTAAGGAATTTTAAGTGAGGAAAATTATATTGATTAATCTGAGTGGGCCAGATTCAATCAGTAAAAAAGGGTGTAAATGCAGACTAAGGCTTCCTCAATACAGAGAAGAAATTATGTTTGTGACAGAAGCTTTGGCTTATTCCTCTGAGTATCATCCTGCTCACGATCTCCAATACTCTCAGACTTCCCTACTCCCCTAGTCAATTCCCATAGTCATATAAACTAATTTCTTGTATTCAATCTCTGAATGTCTCCTACTGATTTTTCCTCTCTAATAGAAGCCTGACTGACACAACAGCTACAACAATAAAAGCATAAAAATATACAATATATCTATAAATGTTGAAGACTGAGCAATACAGACGTTTGTTATAAGGGTGTCAAAACTTGAACAACAACAAAAATATAATGCCCTTATGATGACACAGATTTTTAAATTAGTAAACAGTGATTTTAAGTCAGCTATTAAAAATATGTTGAGTCAGGCTTGGTGGCTCAGCCTGTAATCAGCCTTGGGAGGCTGAGGTGAGTGGATTGCCTGAGCCCGCGGGTTCGAGACCCACCTGGGCAACTTGGTGAGACCTCATCTCTACAATAAATCAAAACTCAGCCGAGCATGGTAGCGCATGCCTGTAATTCTGGCTACTCGGAAGGCTGAAGCAGAAGGATCGCTGGAGCCCGGCAGGTCGAGGCTGCGGTGGCTGGGAGTGGCCACTGCACTCCACTGCAAACATAATTTCTTCTCTGTGTTGAGACAGAGTGAGACTCCAACTCAAAAAAAAAAAAAAAAGTTGAAGCACATAAAGGAAACTATGGTCATAAGATATAAAAAGACAAAATACTCTATAATCAAATGGAAAATTATAGTTTAAAATTCAATGTCTGGAATTTTAAAAACATCTCTTCAGGTTTACAGTTTATTGAAGATAAAGAAAGAACAATTTAGTGAATTTGAAGGTAAGTTTAAAAGAGATTAGCCAAACCAATGTATAAAAGTAAAAACAAAACCAAAACAAATGAACATAGACTTAAGAGCATCTGTAACAATATCAAGATGTTTTACATATGGGAAATTGAAGTCTCAAAAAATAGGAAAGACTAGAGGGCATTATTTGAAAAAATAATGATCAAAAATCTCTAAAATTCAGTAAAAGGTATAAATTTTAAAATTCAAGTAATCATTATGCAAATTAAAATTCCTTAATCATTACTCAGAGAACATGAAAACAAACCAACAAGCAAACAAAAAATCTCATTAAGAACACCATATCAGATTGGCACAAACCTAAGATAATGAGAAAATTGTGAAAGCAATAAGAGAATAATGATATATTACCTACAAAAGAAAATAAATTTTAATAACAACTGACTTTTCATCAGAAAAAAAGAGGACAGAGATTGTGTAACAATGACTGTGAAATGCTGATTGGACAAAGAAAGAAGAAAATTCTGTCAATCCAAAATTCTATGTCCAGTGAAATAACTTTCCAGAATGGGAGTAGATTAAAGAGACATACTGATAAAATAAAATTCTAAATGATTAATTTTCATCATATTTGTACGATCTGAACTTCATGCAATGCTAAATTTACTAAGAATAAGGGTAAATTCACCTCTATTGTTGAAAATTTATTGTTTTTGTATGAGACAGAACAATAGTACCACTAGTTAGACTAAGAAAAGTAAGCATGCATACAAAAATCATTGAACAAATATTTTAATCACATTATAATGCAATATATCTAAGAAACCAGTAAATAAATAAAAAATAACACAAAATAGCATGGAAGGGATGAAAAAAGAATCTAAAACTAGAAGGAGAAAAAATAAATCAACAGTTAAGTGGTAGATTTCAATTCAACAGTTTGAAAATTATGTTATATATTGTTTGACAGAGTACATCAATTAAAATGCAGAAGATACTAGAATGAATTTTAAAAAAGGCCCAACTAATTGCTACTCAAGGAAATGCATTTTAAATATAAAAATGCAGATAGGATGAAAGTACACAGTTGGTTGTTAGCTGCACTAGCCATATTAATATCAAAGAGAATTATATTAAGAAAAGAAATATTACTTGAGATAAGAGAAGCACTTTGTAAAAATTAAAGTGCAGTTCATTGTGAAGACTAAATGAGCATAAATGTATATGTGTCTAATAACAGAGTTTCAAACTATAAACATATAGTTTAAAACAAAAATATATAGAATTGAAGAAAGATATTTTCACAAATATATTTGGGTAATTCACATATAGTTCTCTTGCAATTGATAGAACTATTAAAAAAAAAAAGTGGTCAGGCACGGTGACTCAAGCCTATAATCCTAGCACTTTGGGAGGCCCAGGTGAGAGGATTGTCTAAGTCCACGAGCTTGAGAACAGCCTGGGCAACATGATGAGACCTCGTCTCTACAATAAATCAGAAATTAGCTTGGCGTGGTAGCAAGTGCCTGTAGTTCCAGCTACTTGGAAGACTTAGGTTGAAGGATCACCTGAGCCCAGCAGGTTGAGGCTGCAATGGTCTAGGAGTGTGCCACAGCACTCCAGCCTGGGCAACAGAGTGAGAATCCAACTAAAAAAAAAAAAAAAGTAAAACAACATAGAAGAACATTGTCAACTACATTGACCAAATTGATATTTAAGAAATACTACTGTCCACAGTCACAGGAGGCCTATTCTTTTTAGGCTAAAGTTTATGTTCAGCATGGAAACAATATATCCATTCTTGATGCAGGTCTCAGTTCATTTAAAAAGATAAAAATAACATAATGTTTCACTTCCATCTAAAATGTAGAAGATTGAAAGAGTATCCCTCTCACTCAAAGAAGGTAGGAAGTCACATATATTACAAAGCCATAACATTCTTGAACCCATCAGAGCTGCCATTGTAGGGTAACATATCAAATTATGAACAGTGTGTAGGATGCTATGATGATGATGATGATGATGAAAAATAAATTGGGAGCTTTAAACATTTTTATTTGAACACTTTGAAAATTTCTAAATCAATATTTTCTCACCTTTAAAAGTTAAATAGGGAAGAACATAGAAAACACAAAATGGGAAATAATAAAGATAACAGCAAAAGCAAAACAGAATTAACAGATGGATCATTCTACCTAAAAAAGATGAATTGAAAGTAGCAGAAATGGTAAATATATAGATAAAGGTAGAAGTCTTTTTTCATCAAATGTAATATTTTTAGAAATAAATTGATAATCTAAAGCAAACATAATCAATCACTGGTCTATGAAATATGTAAAGTTTATGACCAAAGGGCAATGTCTGAAAGATGGAAAAATAATGTTAGAAGTTTATTTAAGTTTATAAAATATGGATTCTATAATATTATTTTAAATCTGATCAAGTTGAAAATTCCATTAAATACAAATGTTATAAACACTTCAATTAAAAGGACGATATTGTTAGAAATCTCAAAACCCAAGAACTAAGCACATAAAATCCACAAAAAAATTGCATAAAATCTACAAAAATATTTTGAATTCAACATATAATTAAAGAAAGTTTAAAAATAAACTTATGGCGGGTTTGAGACCCACCGGGGCAGCGAGACCTCATCTCTACAATAATAAATCAAAAAATCAGTCGGGCATGGTAGCGCATGCCTGTAATTCCGGCTACTCGAGAGGCTGAGGAGGAAGGATCGCTGGAGCCCAGCAGGTCGAGGCTGCGGTGGCTGGGAGCGTCCACTGCACTCCAGTCTGGGCAACAGAGTGAGACTTCCACTCAAAACAAACAAACAAACAAACAAACAAAAATAAATAAATAAACTTATAGGAAAAAGTATAGTGCACAAACACTAAACAAAAGAAAGGTGAAATGAATATAATAAGAAACAAAGATTTTAGAAAAACAGTGCAGGGACTTTCTATGATAATACAAGGAGCAATTCGTCAAAAGAACATAATAATAAGTTACAAAATATATGGAGTAAAAATTGATAACACTGAAAGAGAAGTTTAAAACTCAACAATTATATTAAGATATTTTGTCATTTTTCTCCCTGTATAAGTAGGAAGAAATTAGCTAAACTTATATAACTAAAACTTTATATAGTTATAACTTTTATAACTGAAATTAAATGGAGTTATAAAGTATTTGAATATTATTAGCTTAAACTAATTAATATTTATAGAGCACTACACCAAACAAAATCATAATATACATTGTTTTTAAGGACACCTTATATATTCATCAAGATAGGTGATTTTCTAGACCATAAAATAATCTCAGTAAATTTAAGCAGATTGAAATCATACAAAGTTTGGTATTAAAAAAAAAAAAACTAGACAGCAATAACTAGACAGCAGTAACAGAAATATACATTATAAAACATGTAATAGCACACTTAAATAATCCACAGGTGAAAATAAAAAGACAATATATCTAATCTGTAGAAAACAACTAAGTGTTTATAGTAAAAAAGAAATGTACCCCACACCTTTAAAATTAAAAAAAACTTAAAAATTAAAGAAATAAAAATATCAAATCTGTAATCTAAGTTTATACCTTAAGAAACCGCTGGAGGTGAATATCAAAGTAATCCAAAGCAAGCAGGGAAAATAAAGTAGTTAAGGTAAGAGCATAGATCAATTAAATTGTAAACAAATTAAAAACAATAGAGAAAAATTAGAGTATTCTTTTAAAATCAATACAAACACAGCTCTAGCCAGAATGACAAATAATATAAAAGAGAAGACAAATATAACAATATTCTTAAAACACTGGAAAATAATAAGGAAATATCACAAATTATTTAAAAAACATAAGTATAATAAATTACATGAAATACATAAATTCCTTGAAAGATGGAAACTACCCAAACTCAAGTGAGAATAATTAGATAACATAAACATTCTATATCTATTTCTTGGACATCTTTGCTACTGTAAGGGTAGAGGTTGTGTAATCTGAAAAAGGACATTCTGGTATTTCGGCTATTAAGGCATGTAAATTCTTGACCATTAATTTGCCGAAACTATACTTGAATGTTTTTGGTATGCTTGTACAATTGATTGTTTTATGATTTTATAAAGTAGTTCACACAGGAGCTCAGAAATCTTAAACCACTTCTCTTATGTCACAAACTATTAGCAATAAATGGAAAATTGATTTATCTTAACACTGTTCTGACTGAACTAGAGATACTCTTCTTCCTATAACCAGATTCTAATTATTTTCAAGATTACTATCTCAGAATTTTCACATTCAGGTGTTCATGTCATTTAAACATGGAAAAACTACATCTGTCAAAATTATTGCAGCTTAGCCACTGTAATTGTGAATTGCAAAGATATTGATTAGTCTGATATTTGCTTTGGAATGATTGCTAGCTGAATCTCAATTCCTGAATTTTGTTCTATTACAGATGAGACCTTGCAAGAATCAAGAAAACATTGATGTGTTTCTCTTATTCCCTCAATGATAAGAAACTATATCCTTCAGAATTACACTAGACACACATAATGACTAAATTAAATATATTTTTAGAAAATGGTAACCAAATCGAATTTAAAATAAACAGTATATCACATAGAGATTTATCATTTTTTAATTAATGCTGGCATTCGTGATTTTTTCATGAATTTTTTTCATGAATCCTGACAATCTGAGTTCTGTTATCAAATGTTGAAAACATGGTGAGAAAGTCTCTGAGTAGTTCAGACCCTCTCAGCAGTATGAAGCATGACTATAGTAATAAAAGTGATTAGATAAAGGTATTTTAACTAATTATTTGGCTGCCATACCAAAATACTATAAGACTGGAGGGCTTAAACAACAGGAACTTATTTGTCACAGTTGTTGAGACTTGATGTTTAATATCAACTTGCCATCAGTGTTGGTGTCTGATGTATACTCACCCCTTGGGTTGCAGATGACTACCTTCTTTCTGTGTCCTATCATGGTAGTTTCATCCTATATGCAGGTGGGAGAGAGAGAATGAGAGAGAGAACTCTCAGGTGTCTTTCCTGATGAGGTAACTGATCCTCTCATGAAGGTTCAACCTTCACGACTTCATCTAAATCTAATTACCTTCAAGAGGCTTCATCATCAAATACCTAAACATCATCTAATTGAAATGTAGTTAGCATATGGAAGGGGAGGATTCAATCCAGAGCATTTCCTTAAGTGCTACAGCAAGTAAGGGAAAATAAGAGCAGAAAGTTTGAGAAAGAAGTGAAAAGGGAATTCAGTCCAGAGCATTTCCTTAAGTGCTACAGCAGTAAGGGCAAACAGCAGAAAGTTTGAGGAAGAAATGACAAAGGAATAAGTAAGTATTCTATTGAAAAGGTCTGTGGCAAGAGACTGAGAGGGCTGAATTATAAAAAATTGATCTCTAGAGTAGCAAACCCAAACTTTTTGGCATCAGGGACCAGTTTCATGGAAGAGAATTTTTCCTTGGTGGGGTGTGGGGGCATGGTTTTGGGATGATTCAAGTACATAACATTTACTGTTTATTTTTTCTATTATTATTACATTGCAATACAAATGAAGTAATTATACAACTCACCACTTTTTAAAAAGAGACACAGACAAAAGTGGAAAATAAAATAACGAAAGGGGATGCACATACTAAAATAAGGGTCGGATTCTGACTTAAAGACTGCAACCAGATGCAGCTGTCTAACTGAAGTACATCAACTCATTGCCACTCATTGATAGGGCTTTTATATGCATCTGCAAGCAATTGTTTAATTATGGCCTCTGTGCAGTCAAACCTCACTGCTAATGTTAATCTGTATTTATTTGCAGTCACTCCCCAGCCATGCATTACTGCCAAAACTCCACCTCAGATTATCAGTCATTAGATTCTCATGAAGAGTACAACTAGATCCCTCCTGTGCACAGTTTACAATAGGGTTGGAGACAACTCTTATGCAGTTGATCTGACAAGAGGCAGAGCTCAGTAATGATGGGAAGCTGCCGTAAAAAGAGATGAAGCTTGCTTGCCCACCACTCACCTCATGCTGTGTGACACAGCTCCTAACAGGTCGCAGATCAGTACTGATCCAACACCTGGGAGTTGGAGACCCCCTACTCAAGAGTATAAAGAAAAGTAGATCAGAGTCTATAACTTTAACCTCTGTCAATATTAACTACCCACGCACAATTTCCTTGTCTGTTCTCTTTTTCAGTCCTCATGGTACCCCTCTTGGTATTTTAGTTAGTGCAACAAAGATTTCAAACAATCATCTGCAAATGCTAGCTAGTTTTAATGTAATAAATGCTAAATACATCAGAAGTGATACTTGGAGAAAGGAGAGTTGTCCAGAGAGTAGTTAGGTTCCCAGAGTGGTGTGTTCTTACTAGATCAAGTAGTGAGAGCCCCGCGCAGACAACAATGGCCAGAAATTAATCCACAGGTCTCAGTGCTCTTAGTATGGAGGTCTTAATGAGAGAAGCAATGTGTTTTACATTTTAGAGATTAGAAAATAACAGAGACCTCAGTATTAAAAGTGTATGAATGTCAGTTGGAAGGTTGAATACTAGATCAATCAAATCTAAAAGTAGAAATGCCCTTTCCTTACTGTTTTTTTTCTATTATGTTTCCTAAGAGAAATGTTTAATAAACATGCTTATATCTATCACTAAAAGAATTAGAAATTACAAAAGAGATCTCTTAAATTCAGTTATATTTTGAAACCTGTTTAGTTAAGTATTCATAGTAAAAAGGCCTGTGTCTAGGGTTGCCAGTTTTAGTAAATAAAACACATGACAACCAGATACATTTGAAAATAGTTCTAATTATTGTAATCTAATAAAAACATATTGATATGAGACATTTAGAAAATACTGACAAAGTCACTAAAAGACATAAGATAAAAACATTAAATATAAGATGCTCTGCCTATACAAAGTAACTGGCCACCCTAGGTATATCTAGTTATTCAGTTATGCTCACTATAACATTCCAAACCCAAAGTTAATGATTCACATTAATCTTAAAAATAGAAAAAAGTCAGAGACGTTGTATCCTCCAACTGGACAAGAATCTCCATTTTTAAAACACGTTTGTTTGTTTGTTTGTTTATACAATACCTGTATAATTGTGAAACTGTAGTAAACAGAAATAAAGCACTTTAAAAAATTGCTGATTCCCAACCAAAAAATATCCTTGTCACCAATTACATTTCTAAATTTTTATTGTCTTTTAGATTTTTAGTAGGATAAATTGCAGGAATATGACCAAAATAGAAAGGTGGGAAAAAAGAACAAGGAGGATTGACATAGTCCAAGAAATCCTGATTATATGAATTATAAAACCAAAAATATACTTGACTTTAAATCTTGGCTGTAAGAGAGTGAGGCAACATGACAAATAGATCTGACATTATTTGTTTTGTAAGCCATCGTGCATGTCAGAATTCCTGTAGCGAAAGCATAAAAGCTGAAGTGGACTTGGGACTACAGAAGAAAATAAAGTGTGCCTTTAGCATTTACAATAAGTGAAAAGCAGACATTCCATCTACCCTTTGTTCCACACTTGGGAAATAAGGCTGAAGGCACTATACTTGGGATGATATAAGAGCCCTCCCAATGAGGAAGTCTCTTTTATAATTACTCAACATATCTGGGTGTTACCGGGTGTCTTAAAGGTCAGACTGATATTGACCATAAAGGTTAAGAAACTAACATTGTTGGAGATAGGAGGAACACAGGAAAAATGTTTGTCATGAAGGAAAGTGAAACACTGAAACAAAAAATATGTAATACAGAACAAAGTAAAAAGGTACTTAAGATAATAAAAAAACAAGATATATAATAACATTAGAAAGTATACATTCATTTTTAAATGTGAATCACTTTCAAGTAAAAGCAGTTGAAATATTGTTACAGATGGAAGGTACATTATGTGGACTAATTCTATCATTTCATTTTTATTTACAAGTAGTAGCACAATTATCTGTAAATATATGTTTCTAAAATAATACATATTCACAGTAGAAAAAGTTTCAAAATAAAAGGAAGTATAAGGACATAAATGTCACATTCTAAACAACTTTCACTGACTATATAACACTTGTCTCATATTAATAAGTTCCCTGGCTTTCAGAAACTTATTTATTATAAATTATACAATAACCATTACACTCTAATTAAACATTAATAATTTTGAGAGCTTACTATGTGATACTTATAGTAATTCTACGAGCCAGTACTAATATTATCAACTGCATTTTACAGAGAAAGAAACTGAGGTTCAGAGTAGAAACTTAATCCTAAATGTCTGATTTCTGTGCCTATACTCTTCATATTTAAAGTATCTTTTTTATATTTGATTTAGGATAACTTTCAGTGCACATAATTAGTGACTGAAACATATGAACAATTGTAAGACTTTTGACAAATTTTACCTAATATTTCTTTAATGAGGGCATACCAATTTATTCTGCCACTAAGTCAATGATCGTATATGAGTGTTTGCTTTTTCTAATAGTGGAAATTAAAATTAAGACAAAATAAATTTTGCCAAAAATTTGTCACAAATGGTTAATGTTGTTAGTAATGACACTTCCAGTCTTTCTTGTTGGGGTTCCACCACATTCCTGCATTGATTTTCTTCCTCTATGGCCATGCATCATCCTTAATGATGACTTACATGATATTTTCTGTGTTCAGTAACTACAATTAAGAAGAAGTAGTTCTTCTCTTGGTGCAGTAGGTAAATAGATGTGTGTATAATTTTTTCTCTGTCTAGAGAATGATATCATATATCTCTGAGATCTTGGTCAAGTATCTTAAAATTCACCTCAGAAACTAAAACTATAATGTATCCACTCATTTGAACATACAGAAACAAAATCCAGTTTGCAAAAGTGGTAGCATCATTGTCTGAGTTTTTGCTTGAAAGTCATGATGAACTGTTTAAAATGTTCTAATTTGTTCTGGTTTACTTTAAGTATTCAATAGTGGTTTTCTTCAAGTTAATTTAAGTCATTTTTGTATTATTTACCATTCCTTATTTTCCTTTATCACATTCATGTTTGACTAGACAGTTGCTTATCAATAAACATATTTAAAGACCAGTGTGTAAAAAAGAAAATAAAGAAACCAAATCAGTTATAGTAGTTACTGGCTTAAAGTGACTTTGAGAAAAAAATCTTTGGAAGAAATAAGTCGAAGCTATTAGTGGGAAAAAAATAGAGAATAAAAATTATTTAATTTTAAGTATTAAAAATATTTTCATCATATTAGAATATAAAAACTTAATGTAGACTCCTTACAGAGATAACTTTCTAATATTTCTCAGTATCATGATTTCAAAATACATGTTAATAAATATTAAATTTGAAAGCTAGATTCTTTCCTTAGTAGTTATTTGTGAAATAAGAAGAAACACTAAAAATGAATCATGCAAAATGAGTCCTATTAGGATTTTGAATATTTGGAAAGTTTGCTTATTATATATGTGGATATCTAAGCACGTTTTCAAGATAGGTAGTTGTCTTTGTCTATTTGTGTTTCTATTATGGCATACCTTGGGCTAGGTAATGATAAAGAGTTTTATTTGGCTCATAGTTCCGTAGGCTGCACAAGAAGTATGACACCAGTATCTACTTATGGTGAGGAACTCAAGCTGCTCAAACTCATGCTGGAAACGTGAAGGGGAGCTCAGAGTGCGCAGAGATCATACAATGAAAGAGAGAGAAGGCAAGAAAGAAGAAAGGTGCTAGGCTCTTTTTATCAAGCAACTTTTTAGGAACTAATAAAATGAGCATTCACTCATTACCACAGAGGACAAAACCAAGCCATTCATGAGGAATCCACCTCCACGACCCAGACATCTTTTATTAGGCCCTACTTCCAATATTGGGGATCAAATTTCAGGCTTAGGGGGTTAAATATTCAAACTATAGCAATAGTCAACAGTCAAACTATAATAATAGTCAATATTAAAAAGACTAAGAGGAAGACTTAAAATCAGAGTAGGAGATTTAGTTAAGGATTTTTTGTTCATCTAATGATAGTAAACTATCTATAATAATCTACTATCAAATAAAAATAGACCAGATAAAATATCATACTTATCCAAGAAAATTTTCAAATGATATCAATGAACTGATAATTGCAAGACTTCCTTAACCAGAAAGTAATAGTCTTTGACATGAATCAAATTCTTCCAGAACTATAGAAGGTCAGGATTTCAGAAGACTTTTCTAGTATGTGTCCGCATGTCTTTCAAAGTTCATAAAACAGCAAAGGCAAAAGAGAGTCATATATAGACATTGCTCAGAATGGATCTATTTATCTCTGTTTTTCAATGAGGTTCCCTTGATTTTCTAAATAGGAAACTGGACATAGCTATGCCATAATTATTGCAATCTGAAAATATAAAAGGAAAGAAGAGATTGTCAGTTTCAGCACCATTATTTCTTCAGAAACCACAAGGTGCAATTAGTCAATAGAAGAATATTGTTAATTGAATTAATAGTGCTCAGTGAATATGGAGTTCAAAAAGGTTGGCAGCTTAAATGGGTTTAATTTAGACTTGAATCAATTGTCACAGGATAGAGAAAGGGTGTTTTGTGACATAGAAAGATATTCAGTATCATTATTCAATAATAGCTAAATCAGTTCAGGAAGGGGATTTTTATTATACATTACTACAATATGCCTGGATGATTGGGCCTTCTATTTTTGTTGCTACTGACTAGTATACCAAATTAGAATATTGACACACTGGCTCATGAGTCAAAAATTTTTATTCAATATTATATATTCTGGAGCACATATAAAAAGTTTTGGTTATTTTATATATTCAATCAATTCTTGACAGTTTACTCTTAGTTTTGTTATTTATCATAGTGGTTATTAAATTTTTGCTACATTAACTGCTTTAAAAATACTGGCAATTCACTCATTTCTGTTAATATTGAGAACTATCTGGTTTGTGGAAGGATATCATAGAATAGGCTCATTGAATACCTTATTCTCCAGATTTTACATTAAAAGTGAAAAAAGGTTATACATAGCACAGGTGTTTCCTTAAAACAATGTTTCAAACACTAATGTAATCCTCTTTCTTTGGAATAAATATCAAACAGAAATAATGTTTAGAAGTAATAATCTTTGACACGAATCAAGTTCTTCCAGAACTATAGAAGGTCAGGATTTCAAGAGAAGACTTTTCCAGTATGTGTCTGCATGTCTTTTAAAGTTCATAAAACAGCAAAGGCAACTTTTCAACTCCAATTTAAATTAAGAACCAATCTCTCTTCATTAAGTTTATCAGACAGGTCCAATCTGACTTGATAATATTGGTATTAAAGTTACAATTAGCAGAATTAGAAGGTTTACCTTTCAAGATGGTGAAGAGCTGAATGTTAAATTTTATGCAAAATCTTTTGAGCTCTGAGACACGCAGACAGGAAGGGTATGATAATCTCAAAGATTCTAGTCATAGATGTCATCTCTGATTATCAGAATGATCAAATTCTTTTTTGATTCTGTTATTTTTAAGAAATGTTACTTATACTATACTACGTGAATTGAATAATCTGTCCTTTCAATTGCATAGCATGATAATATCAACTAATAGAATTTCAGAATGTATTGTAGGGATCCTAGCATCCAGTGGTCTAATTTCACAAATGAAACATTTGAGGCTTAGAGAAGTCAGACTTGTGTCTGCTTATCTGGTAAGGGCAGAATGCAAATGTTTGCAAATTTGTGCTTATATAAAATACTATAGATATTGTTTTCCTATTTCTATCCACTGCCAGCTACTTGAGCATCATTGATTGAGCAAAGGTTTATACACGTTGGAGGAACAGCTGACTGACCCTAGTCCCTCTATTAAGAGAATCACACATATGTCATGATCACAGTGATTCTCCTATACATTTTCACAGGGAGAATATTGTTTATTTATTTCTAACTTGGAAAATATCTTTTATATATCAGGTTTTACAACACCTGCCATTTGTTAATTATCTTAGTTCATGGTTTTATAACACCTGCCGTTTGTTAATTATCTTAGTTCATTGTCTTTACCCTTCTTTCTCTTTTGTTTCAATTTTTCTTTCCATCTGCATATAATCCAAAATCAATTCTGATAATGAAAGATAGTAGTTTTAATAATGGAAAGGAAAAGGAATATATTGGAAAATATATTTTCATATTTAAAATTAGTTTTAATAATCTTTAAAGTTACTTCAAATACAAAAGTTCTATGCCACCACTGTCTGCGATAATTTCACATGATTGTCTTTTGTCACCAGAATTCACAATAAACAAGTTATCAATCACAATTACAGAATTACAGAATTCACAATAAATAAGTAATCAAGAAATGTGAGGTATCAAGTTTATCTACTAGATATGGCATTAATTAATTTAGTGACTATGCAGAAGAGTGCCCAGGTTAAGGAATACTTTGTAAAAACAAGATAAAAAGACTCCAGATCTTCAGAATGTTTTATTTTCCTGCTATATTCTTGTTTTATATTCTCTTTTGGCTACAGAGATAGACAAAAGAATAATCAGAATCTAGCAAGGTGAAGGCTTATGCTCAGAAAACATTAAACTAGAAATGATACATCATCACAGCAGTTCAGGACACATGCTCTGGAAACACACATCAATTGCATTTGACACCCAGTTCTGCCACTTACTGCTGTTATATTTGATGGATTTAAGATTTCATGTCTCAGATTCCACAGCTATAATATGAGATAATTATAGTACCCTATAGGATTACAGTGAAAAATAAGAGTTGATATAGGTAATATGCCAAAAGCAGTGCTTAGCACATTACATCTTCAAAAGAATTAGCTATTATTTTTGTTCATCATGTTTTATCAATTTCTTTGCTAATCACTTCCTCATGCTAATGATATTATGATGAAAAGCACAAGCAAGTAATGGAAATAATAGTTAGAGGCAAAGCAACCTGTAGAGAAGACACTCTACCTTCCTATGTTGAAAAGATCCTGAAAAAAATACATTTTCATGACTGTTGCAACTAAACTTTTAGATGAGAAGTATATTGCATCATTAGATGGAACAGACTTGAAAGGATATAATGTACAGCATGATAAGTACTGTATGGTATACTTGAAATTTCCTGAGAGTAAACCATAAATATATCTAATTTGTTATTTGTCAATTATGCCTCAATAAAGCTGGGGGATGAGGCAGAATGGTGGCAGAGATCACTGCATATAAGAATGTGAAATAGACAGATCTGGATTCTGGTATCTAGTTACTTAGCTTTATGGGTGTCAGAGGCAGTATTAGGAATGAGAACCACAGAAATAGTGCAGTGCCTATAGTACTTAATGCCTTTCAGTTATAGCAATATGTGTGTGAACTCGAGGCCCATACCTAACTGTTGTATTAAATTGCAGTCTGCTGGAAATACCTGGACCTGTTTTTATGTTCTGTGTCCATCATGAACAATACTGCTCTTGCAGGCATCAGTAACTATAGCAAGTAACTGCTGAGACTGAATGCTTATGAGTACCATTGGGAATAGGCCGATTGGTCATGAAATCAAAATGGTGTGAACTACTGGTCCTTTGGTGGGAACCCATTGATCATGGTTCCTAGGATTAAATTAGATGACCAATCTAATAAAGTCCTATTAGACTGGTGAGAATTTTTTTTTAAATAAAATAAATTTTAAAACAAAGCAAAACACCTCCTAGCCAAAAGAAAGTAATCTGATTAAAATCATTACAATGGAGAACCAAAATCTTTCACCCAATTTTTTGACTTGAGCTAGTTCATAGACAAAAAACCCTTGAATAAAGAAAGAACAACATTCCTTTGAAGAAAAATATTCTGATACTGCCACAAGTATGCTTATGTGACTAGTAGCCACCTACTTAAGTAAACATGTAGAGAAAAGAAAGTATTCAGCATGAAAAGAATGCAGTTCATGGATTTTGAGCTTATAGGAATCTCTTGGGTCATAGAAAGTCAGTATGACTTGGCAGATGAAGAACATTTTGTTTCAAGTATATCTTATAAAAAAAGGAGAGCATATTTATAATTTTACCCTGAGCTTATTTCCCCATTTCCCACATGTGAATATGAGTTATCCATACTTACAACCTGAAAGAATATCCATAGTAGCTTATTGTTATGAGAGTTGTGATGCAGATCCATTCACTCATTACTAAAATAGTGTAAGAAACATCCTTTACCCTATCAATCCTGGATTTCGGACATTGAGGCCAATACCTGAAAATCCAGAAATGTTTTAGATTTCAGATATTTTAAATTTTGAAATATTTTCATTTACATAATACTTGGGAATTGGACTTAAGTCTAAGCCTGAAATTCATTTATATCTCATATATTCCTTATACGCATAACCTGGAGGTAATTTTATACAACATTCTACATAGTTTGTGCATGAAATAAAGTTTTGACTCCATTTTGACTATGGGGCACAACATGAATGAGATCAGGAGTGGCATTATTTTCCACTTGTGGCATTATGTCATGTTAGTATTCAAAAAGTTTGCAGTGGCTCATGCCTATAATTCCAGCACTTTGGGAGGCTGAGGTGAGAGGATTGCCTGGGCCCACGGGTTCAAGACCAGTCTGGGCAACTTGGCAAGATCTCATCTCTACAATAAATAAAAAAAAAAAAATTAATCGGGCGTGGTGGTGAATGCTGTAGTTCCAGTTTCTTGGAAAGTTGAGGCGAAAGGATCACTTGAACCCAGTAGGTTGAGGCTGTGATGGCCGTGAGAGTGCCACTGCACTCCAACCTGGGTGACAGAGAGAAGGACTCCAACTCAAAAAAAAAAAAAAGTTTTGTATTTTGGAGTAATTTTGAATCTCAGATTTTCAGATTAGAAATGTTCAATCTGTAAAAACTTAAAATATTGAAAACTACTGATTTCTATCACTTCCCTGATTTTTGAGCTTGTTTACCCTATATAGAAAGCATATGAATCCTGAAGGATATCGTGGATTATTATAAACGTAACTGATGTTAATTGTAATTGCCAATAGTTTCCAGATGCAAGTTCTTTACTTACTCATATCAAGATAGTTTCTGTCATCTTTCATAAGGCTTTCAAATTAATCATTTTATTTAATTCCAGGAGCCCACAATACTAGAAACAACTTGTTTTCAACTGATGATAGTAGGAACCCTTCTTACTGTCTCACTTCCTGTCTTAATCAAGTCTACAGAGTCATTGAGCACCTCCCATCTTGGGATCATAATCCAGGTTCACCATATTTATTATGTATCCTGCTAATTTCCCTGAGAAACCAAGTAGGTTCTGTAGATAACCTGACAATGCACTTATGGACCAGGCAACAGGAGAAATAAAACACAACAACGGGAGTACAGAGATTATCCTCTGGAATATGGCGATTTGGGACATATAAAAATATTGCCTCTAACTCAAGTTGCAATTGCTGAATCATTGTATTTTCTCTACCCCTAAGGAAAAGGTACAACATGTGGCTGAACTTTTTTAATTTTAGAGGTAATAAATATCACATATCAGTGTATGTCTCTAATATATTTTTAAGACAAATTTAAAGCAATAAATTTTGAATAGGGCTCAGGGCAAGAGAAGACTTCTTAGCTGGTCCATACTACAGAGCAAGTCCTAGCACTGGAACCATAGGATTCAGAAGATACAGATTCTCCTCTTTCTTATTATTTTGTACAAAGTGCATATTTATACAGAATTTAAAATGGAATCTTTTAGTTTAGGACACCAGTATATAATTGAATTAGGAGAGGAATGAGTATCATCACCAAGAGTTGGATATAGTGATTTTTGGGGAAAAGGGAGTATGAACACACAATTCTCATATTACAATTTTAATGAGAAATAGTTATTAAAGGGAATACTTTCAAGGAAAGAAGTATCACAATACACTTAATCTCCTGCATTTTTATTATTTCTTAGAGAGTTATGCGAAGCTGAACATAACCAGGATTTCCATGAAAGAGACCTTTCCCTTGTCTTGCTCTACCTAATTATAAGAACAAAAGTATAGAATATCTATTTGATTATCTTAAATAAACTTATCCCCAAAGGAAATCAGAACCAAGGCTTGAGTGAAAATAGTTTGGAAGTGACAGCAAAAAATAATTATAGGGAAGATATCCAATGAAGTGTGTGTTTCAACTGCCGGTACTTTAGCTTGTATCAGCTATTGGTTAAGGGGCCTCCTGGAGTCATAAACTCCTCGGCATTTCTAGCCTGCCACATGTACAGACTGAGCCTGCTCTGGCATCTGCAAGAATCTTATCAGAAATGATGAGCACGTCCTTGAAGTAGGAAATAATAGGTCTAAACAAAAAATAAGGGACAAGGCAGTCAAGATGCAAGACTTTCCTGTACTCTAGTCTGCTCCTTGTATATTCACTGATTATGTTAAGTTACTAAGTGTCCACAGTGATCATAACTTTTGTAATGATAATTGCAACAATAATGTTGAAATTAAAGCCTTCATGCCATAATTGATGCCTATCATCATTTCCTTGTATGTGAAAGAAATCTATTTCCACTAAAGACAAATCCTTCTTGCCCATAGTTAAATGGGTCAGTTGGATAAATTCACTTGCCATAATGTGTGTGGTTGGTTTCCTAGAGAAAAAGAGATGAACTCATAGAGAGATAGTCACACAGTGGATGCTCAAGATTGGTCTTTGCTGGTGACTTCCGCATTGCCAGTAGCTGGATCAATATTGGCAAGACTGAGCATATATGGTTGGGCTAATACATATTCTCTATAGCAACTCTGTTCATGAAACTATTATGCAAGAACAGTGGTGAACAAGGACAGGGACTTGCTAACTTCTATGCAAAAATAAGATGAATGAATCATATTCTCTCTCTCTCTCTCTCTCTCTCTCTCTCTCTCTCTCCCCACAAATTCTCCTTATTTCCAACTGTATGTAGGTTTTTAAAAATTTTCTCACACTATAACTTCAAAACTATCTTTGTGAAATTAGGCATGAAATAGCTTATATATATGGTTTGCTCACAAACATACAGTTGTATAAAGTTACCCATGAGCTCACTTATTCTCTCTCTCCACAAATTCTTCTCATTTCTAACTATATATTTTTTTAAATTCTTACACTATAATTTCAAAACTATCTTTGTGAAATTAAGCATTGAATCATTTATAAATATACATACATACATATATGTATATAAAGTGGTTTGTTCACAAACATACAGTTGTATAAAGTCACTAGTGTGCACTCCCTCCAGTTAGGTATCTCTTCTGCAGAAGATGCTTTCAAGATCTGAGAAACAAAAATTCATACATTTGGGTTGATACCCATAGGTCTATGAACCTTTTCCCAAGATTTTCTTGTCAGGGGAATTTCAATCTTGCTCCCTCAAGGACCAAACCAAAAAGTCAAGGCATTCACATCCTCCCATGAGTCTCTTTACAACCTTACCTCCAACCACATCTTCCATACAAATTTGATGACCAGGAGCACTGTTCGAAAATCTTTACACTGTTTCTCCTAACCTTTGTCTTTTGGTGTGGGATTGCCATTGGCAACAACAAATTTTTGTCTTGTGTTAATATATTAATCTGTCCACACCTTAAACCTGGCCCATTTTTTCCTTTATCATAAAGAAGCCTAATGAGACCATACATGTGAGGAGAGAAAGAGTTGTGAATGCAAGAGAGGCAGTTGACTTGGGATCTAGGACACATGTCATTTATTTATACTATTTACATCAACTAAAAGGCCATATTTCACTGGCTTAACATATCACTGACACTAATATAGTCTTATTTCTGACTTCCTAACTTCTGCTTCTTTCTACTTATAACTTTTTCTCAAAACATAAGGAAAAATAATTTTTCAAAAAAATAAATTAAAGAAGATACTATTCTGTCTAAGTCTCACCAAATTATGTACAAAACATTGAAATTAAATCCAAACTCTTTATGAGAGCCTACAATATGCTCCCTCATCTGACTCATGGCTCTCTGGTTCATTTCCTTCCTCTCAGTAACTGCTGTCCAAATCTATTGGTTTATTGGCTGTTTTTGCATAGATCATGATATTTTGGGGAGAAAATATATACTATTTATTTATCAGATCAACAATCTGTATTACAGTTCAGCACCTATTTAACTAGAGTAGCCCTGTATATTTTATACCTAATTTCACAAAGATAATTTTAAAGGAATAGTGGGAAAATTAAATACACACACACAGCAGAAATGAGGATAATTTGTGTTTGGCACACAAGTATACAGCTATATAAAATTACCCATGTGCTCATTTTAACACTTCTGAGCATAGCTATTTTTTCCATGCTTGAAAACCTCAGTGCTTTAATATACATCTCTAATTAGAAAAGTATTTTTATCCTGCAATATTTTTCATCTCACTATAGTGCCCCATGATTTTTATAACCTAACATCTTAAATTCTAATTAAAATAGATACTGTGCCACACATAACCAATAAATATTGAGTAGAGTCGAAGAACCTAGAAAATGTGTAAGTTAAAGCACTTAGATCAATATTAACTCAATCATCCATGATGTAGTCAATCTGATATATTTAAGAACGAATAAACACCATGATTACTGTGTACCATAGTGCATGAAAAAAAGATTTTTAGGACGTTAAACTAAAAAGTGTGTGATTATAAACAGTAGATTTTAAACTTTCATACTGAAATTATTTTAAAGTAATTTTTAGAGACTTAAAGATTTGCGAAATGCTAAGTCTTGAGAAAAATTAATAAAAGACAAAAAAATGAATTCGCTGAGCTAGGAAAGAAAAATCTTGCTCTTTTTTAGTATCCTGGAAAGCCTGAGACAGTTGGAGTAGTAAAGAAGAACTCTCAAAAAAATTCAAAAAATTATTTTTGACTTAATGTATTTTTGCCACCAATATATTATTCTTGGTGTTTAATTGTACAATAATAGGAAATTATGATAAAAATCTAATGAAAATAATGTCTAACAAGATAAGAAATTCTTTCCTTTAGCAGAGGGTCCAGATGTTTTCTGGAAATGTCTTGCACTTCCTTGAGATGGGGTGGTGGGTAAAAGACGTCTTGTCAAATAAATTAGTGAAGAATTCTTTTCGGCAATATCACAACAGATGTGAATTTGAGTTTTGATGGTAGTTACCAGCTGTGCTTCTTCCTATTCACCAGAAATCATGCACATGTATCATCTAGGGGTAATATAGAATGAAAGGAACTGGTAAAAAGAACTTTCTTTTGGTATTATTAGGAAGATCCTTTCTTTCTTTTTCTTAGAAGATGCTGTGTTCTGGATAAAGTAAGTGTGTGTGTGTGCGTGTGTGTGTGTGTGTGTATGTGTGTGTATGTGTGTGTGTGTGTGTGTGTGTGTGTGTTTACATAAGCAAATATAATTATAATGATTTTGAGTCTATTGTGAAAATGCAGAGCTATAACAATTTTAATAAGAGCAAATTTCTATCTACAGATCCACTTTTTTCCTGTTACATGGCACATGTATAAGGTTGAACAATTTTTAACACATTTGGGAGGTTGTTTTTGAGATGACATAAAACATTTACTATGTGGCATATTAAAAGTTTATTTCAAAGGTTCTCAGTGCATCTCCAAGGAAGAAATTTCATTTTATGAACAATTTTAGGTTTACAGAATAATTGAACAAATATAGTACAGATTTTTATATAAACCTTTTTTTCAGTTTTTCATAAGTTTACATCTGACATTAGTGAGGTACATCCATTTCACCTACTGAACCTATATTCTTTATTATTAAAGTCCACTGATTATGTTAGGGTTCACTTTGATGTCATATCGTTCTATGGGTTTTGACAAATGTATAACATCATGTACTCACCATCACAGAATCTTACATTATAATTTCACCACCCTTAGAAACAAACCCCTTTGCTTCACCTATTAACTGCTGCCAGTTCCTCTAGAAACCACTGAACATTCTCCTGTGTCCATATCTTTGCCTTTTCCAGACTGCCATATGACTGGAATTGTCCAGTTTGCTGCCCTTTCAGTCTAGCTACTTTCACTTACCAACATGCATTTACAGTTTCTCCACATCTTGTGATAGCTCATATCTTTTCATTGCTGAATGATATTCCACGTACGAATGTACAAAAATCATTTATGTATTCATGTATTGAAGAGCATCTTGCTTGCTTCTAGCTCTGGGGGATTATGAATAAGTTGCTATAAACAGTCATGTATGACACTTTGTTGGGAGATAAGTCTTCAACTCATTTGAGTAAATAACTAGAAGTGCAATTGCCAGATCATATTCTAAACCTATGTTTAGCTTGGTCATAAAGGCCTGTTTTTCAAAGTAGTTGTATAATTTTCCTTTCTTACTAGGTAGGAATGAGAGTCCCTGTTGCTCTATATCTTTATTTAATTTAGTATTTTCAGTATTTTGGGTTTAGGCCATTCTAATGTGAATGGTGTGTAGTGGTATTTCAATGCTGCTTTAATTTGAAATTTTTTTAATAATGTAAGATGTCAACATTTTTCTCATATGATCAGTTGCAATCTGTATATATTTTTAGTGAGATGACAGTTGAGATTTTTGTCCATTTTATTAATTTGTTGTATTTTTTCTTATTGTTGTGTCTTAAAAAGCCTGTACATATTTTATACACTAGTTCTTTATCAGAGATGTGACTTGAAAATATTTTCTTTAGTACCATAGTGCAAACATAAAGTTTGATAAAAATAAATAAGTGGCCGGGCTCAGTGGCTCAGCCTGTAATACCACGCCTTTGGGAGGCTGAGGTGAGTGGATTGCCTGAGCCCATGGGTTCGAGACCCGCCTGGGCAGCGAGACCTCATCTCTACAGTAAATCAAAAAATCATCCGGGCGTGGTTGTGCGCGCCTGTAATTCCGGCTACTTGGAAGGCTGAGGCGGAAGGATTGCTGGAGCCTAGCAGGTCGAGGCTGCGGTGGCCGGGAGCGGCCACTGCACTCCAGTCTGGGTGACAGAGTGAGACTCTAACTCAAAAAAAAATAAAAAATAAAAAATAAATAAATAAATGCTATTATTAGATAACAGCAGAAGTGATGGCAATTAGCAATAAGGTATTGTTATTTCAAAATTGTTAGAAGATTGAAATGTTCCCAACACATAGAAATAGCGAATATTTGGGGTGATAAACACCTTAAACACCCTGACTTGATCATTATACATTCTATGCATGTAACAAACTAGCACACATAGCTCACAAATATGTACAAATATTATATATCAATAAAAATAACATGTGAAGAACAGAAGTCCAACTTACTCATTTTTTTATTTTATAGATTGTACTTTAGGTGTGAAATCTAAAAATTAATTTCTAAGTCTAAGACCACCTAAATTTTCTCTAATGATATCTTCTAAAGTTTTTATAGTTTTTCTTTTTTTCTCATTACTTTTTTTATTATAAAGATGTGGGGTACAATTCAGGGTTAGGTAAACAAATGTTTATTATGCAGGTACCCTTCTTGATGAGGTGTGCCCCTCCCTCCCCTAGTAGTTTCCTTCAGCTGCCAATCCCACCCCCATCCCCTGACAGTTTCCCACTACTGCCAATCCCTTTCTTATAGTATTATAATAATTGTTCAATGTCTGCTTATGAGTGAAAACATATGGTAGTCTGTTCTTTGTTTCTGTGATAGATCACTGAACATGACCAACTCTAAATCCAGCCAAGTTGCTGAGAAGTCCATATGTTTGTCCTTCTTTATGGCTTCATAACATTCCATTGTGGATATGTAACATATTTTTTTAATCCAGTTCAGCTTCGATGGGCGACATGGTCGGTTCAATATTTTTGCTATTGTGAATAGAACTGCAGCAAACATACATGGGCAGGTATCTTTTTTGAAGAATGATTTGAGTTCCTCCAGGTATATTCCCAATAGGGAAATTGCTGGGTCATATGGAAGGTCAATTTCTAGTTCTTTCAGAAATCACACTGTCTTCCAAAGAGGTTGCACTAGTTTGCATTCCCACCAGCAGTGTAGAAGCATTCCTTTTTCTCCACATCCTCGTCATCATCTGTTCTTGTTTGTTTTATTAAAGATGGTCATTCTTACTGGGGTTAGGTGATATCTCAATGTGGTTTTGATTTGCATTTAAGTTTTTATAGCTTTTCATTTTACTTTTGGTCTACCAGGTCTGACAATTAAGTTCACAAACTTGCCACCATGCAATTATGTTGTCAGCACTGTATGAACAACCTGGCAAGGTTTCATAACCTTGGTATATCGATGTCTCACAGCTGTGTTCATGTTGTTTATGTGGTAGTGTCTTGCTGTGTGGCATTCATTATTGTTATTCCATGTTATTGTGTGCTGTCCCAAGAATGTCAGAGTTTGGATTAGAGCAATGAACAAACATTAAATTTCTTGTTAAACTGGCAAGAGAAGAAGTGAAATCTGGAGCATGTTAGTGTAAGTTTATAAGGATAGTGCCATGAAGAAAATGGCAGTGTACAAGTGGAATAAATGTTTTTTGAGAGGAGAGAAAGTGTCACTGATGAAGAGAGGTCAGGACAGCCAATAAGAAGCAGAACTGAGAAACACATTGCAAAAATGTGTCAAATTGTGCGTCAGAATTGTTGGCTGATTGTGAGAATCATAGCAGATCAAATAGACATTGGTAGAGAAACAGGAAAATCTTAACTGAAAATTTTGGCATGAGAAAGGTGAATCAAAAATGGTCCCAAAAGAGCTCTTGCATCACAACAATGCACCTGCTCACACAGCACTGCCTATGAGGGAGTTGTTAGCCAGTAAACAAATAAACACCCTCCCTACTTAAAACACCCTCCCTACTTGCCTGATCTGGCCCCTATTGACTTTTCTCTTTACTCAAAGATAAAAGAAATATTGAAAGGAAAACATTTTGATGACAATCAGGACATGGATAATATGACAACAGCTCTGATGGTCATTCCAGAAAAAGAGTTGCAAAATTGCTTTGATGGGTGAACTAGGCACTGGCATTGATTCATAGCTTCCCAAGAAGAGTACTTCAAAGGTGACTGTAGTGATATTCAGCAATGAGATATATAGCACTTTTTCTAGGATGAATTCATGAACTTAATTACATCAGACCTTGTATGATCTATTTTGAGTTAATAATGTAACATATGTTTCTAGATTAATTTTGTATATGGATATTGCATTTTTCTAGAACCGTTTGTTGAAGTGTATTATGTTTTGTTGACTTGTCTTTGCTCTTTTATCAAAGGTCAGTCGAGTATATTTGTGTGGGTACATTACTTGGCTCTTTATTGTATTCCATGAATCTATTTTTTTTCACCAATGCCAACCTGTCTTAATTACTGTAGCTTTATAATAATTCATGAAGAATAATAGTGTCAGTTCATAAACTTTGTCTCTCCTTTTTTGTTGTTATTTATTATTGGTCTTATGCCTTTCCATAAAAATTTTAAACTTATTTTTGTGGACATCCACAAAATAACTTGCCAATATTTTAACTGAAATTGAATTAAATGTCAAAATTAATTTGGGAAGAGCTAGTGGATTAACAATATTAAGACCTCCTATTATAAATGTGAATATTTCTCCATTTATTTAGATCTTCTTCAATTTCTTTTAGAATTTTGTTTTCTCCAAATAGATCTTATACCTGTTTTGTTAGTTTTTTCTGTAAGAATTTCTCCTTTACTCATGCAAATGAAAGTGGTATTATATTTTAAATTTTATAACCAAATTGTTTATTGCTGGTATGCAGTAAATCAGTTCACTCTCATAAATTAACCTTATATTCTACAAACTTGCTGTAATTGCTTATAGTTCAGAAACTGTGTTGATGATTCTTTGGGGTTTTCTCATTGGTAATTGTGTCATCTACAAACAAAGACAGTTTTGTTTATTTCTCCTCATCAGTTATATTTTTACTTTCCTTTTCTTTTCATACTGCACTGGCTAGGACTTCCATTATAATACTGAATAGGAATGATGAAGGGACAGCCTTACCTTGTTCTCATTCTTAGGGAGAATGCATCTAGTTTCTAATCACTAAGTATAATGTAAGCTGTAGATTCTTTTGTAGTGAAGAAAGTTTCCTTTATTTCTATTTTGCTGAGGTTTTACTAAGAATGAGTGTTGGATTTTTTTTGGTCAAAAAAATCTATTGATATGGTGATTGAAAAAACACAAACTGTTTTTTCCTCTGCTCTCACTTTACAGCAATTAAGACAGAAGACTTCTGTGACCAAATGTGTGAGAACTTTTCATCACTAACAAGCAAGTAATAATTTAAGGACAGCTATGTGTCCTCACATTTAATTCTGACACTCTCTACCTGAGGAGAGCATCTGATCTCACAGGTTGAGGGCTCAGTTCCACATGACTGTCTCCCACTCCTGATAATAATTACAAGTCCAGGTTGTGTTCCGTATGCTTCTGACTAATTGGTTATAAATTAGAGATTCCACAATCACCTCCTTGGGTTTAACTGATTTGCTAGAGTGGCTCCCAAAATTCTGAGAAATGCTTACTTAAGCATACTAGCTTATTATAAAGCACATCACAAAACATACAGATGAAGAGACGAACAAAGCACGGAATGGGAAGGGGTGTGCAGCCTCTGTGCTCTCCTCAGGCTCATCACCTTCCAGGAACTTCCACATGTTCAGCTGTAGAAAAGGTCTCCTAACCTAATCCTCTTGGTTCTTTTATGGGGACTATATTGGATGGATATGACTGAGGCATGGATAAACTTGTAGAAATGTGATTGGACAAAGAATATAATCTGATACTAATAGACTGAGTGGAAAAAACAAGCAAGGCCTGTATGTTCAAATTCTGCTCGGCCTGTCTGTGCAGCATTCCTGCCTTCAAGGGATGGGACAAGGACTCTTCTAGAATGATGGTCTTATGATCAGATGGGGTGGGTCAAAGGATGTCTTTATGGCCAGCTCCAAGTTAGAAAGGTGGGGAAAGATTACAGTATATTTTTAGTTTCTGCTGCCCTCCTTAAAGAGAAAAAAAAAAAGCAGATGAAAAGAGAGCAAGAGAAGGGCAGAGAGACAGAGAGAAAAAGAAAATTCTGTTTTCTGAGGCCTAAATTACAGCAACATTATAACAAAACTGTCTTTCCCCTTTATTGCCCTGAAACTGTTTCAAAGCTACTTCATGATATAAAGACAAAAGGTCAAATTCTTTAACAAAAGATATGCTTATTGTTTCAGTCATTTAGAAAATAACAAGGACTATGGGTGTCATGAGACAGAAACCATGGTCAAAACAAATACACCTCATAATATCACACATGGTTATATGTTTTGTCTTCTTTTGCCTGCTGAAATAATAATTTGCATTAATTGATTTGCAAATTTTGAAATAGCCTTCTCTTAGTCAGTCTGAGCTGCCATAATAATATAATCGAGTAGCTTATAAAAAACAGAGGGCAACCCCTGGGTGCCCTCCCACTGTGGGAGTTTTCTGTCCTCTCAGTAAATCCTGCTTTCTTACTTTCTGGCTGTCCATGTCCTGGGCATGAGACAAGAACCAAGAACCTCAACCCTGAAAAGCCGCAAACTGGAAAAAAAAAAACAAATTATTTCTCACAGTTCTGGAGGCTAGAAAGTTGAAGATAAAGGCACCAGCAAATCTGGGTCTGGCATAATCCTACTTTTGGGTTCATTAATGCTGCCTTCTAGCTATGTCCTTTCATGGTGAAAGAGGTAAAGCAGCTTTCTGAGGCTTCATGTATAAGAGTACTAGACCATTCATGAGTGCTCATCCCTCATGACCTAATCATCTCCTAATTGCCTTACTTCCTAATACCATCACAATAGTGATTAGGTTTCAGCATATTAATTTTGAAAGGATACAAACATTCATATCATAGCAATTGTATATCTGGAATAAATTCTACCGGGTTGTAATGTATAATTATTTTTATACATTATTGGATTATATATTCTAATATTTTGTTGAAAGCTTTTGTATCTATATTCATGGGAAATATTGGTCTGTAGATTTCTTGTCTACCTTTTTCTGTCTTTGGTATTTAGGTAAAGTTTCATAAAATGAGTTAAGGTATATCCAATCTGTGTGCACTTCTAGGAGAAATTGTATAATAGATAGTTACTCTAATCTCTTCATTAAATGTGTAGTACGATTTGTTAGTGAATCCATTAGGGCCTGGAGAGTTTGTTTTGGGTGGTTACTAATTATTGATTTGGTTCTGTAACAAATATAAACCTATTCAGATAATCAATTTCTCCTTGTTTGAGTTTTGGAAAATTGTTTTTCAAGTAATTTTTTGTTCATGTAAGTTATCAAATTTGTGGCCATAGAGTTTTTCACAATATTCCTTTATTCATCTGTTAATGACCATAGGAAAATCAGTGATGACTTTGTTTGCATTTTTGGAATTAATAATTTGCTTCTTCTCTTTCTCTTTTTTTTTAGTTAGCTTGACTAGAGGTTTATCAGTATAATTTAACTTTTTGAAGAATCAACTTTGGTTTCTCTAATGTTTATCTCTCTAATTTTTACCTGTTGTAATTTCCAGTTTGATTTTTATTATTTATTTTCATCTGCTTGTTTCAGGCTTATGTTGCTCTTCTTTCTCTGGTTTCTAAGATTACTAATTTTAGATCTTCTTTTCTTAAATATGTATTAAATACCATAAGTTTTCCTCTAGCACTGCTATCACTGCATCCCACAATTTTTGAAAATTTTATTTTCATTTAATCCAAAATACATTTCCAAAATTCTTGAGACATCTTTGATTCAAATGTTATGTAGAAATGTGTTGTTTTACCTTCAAATATTTTGTTGTTTTCATCCATTTTTCTGTTATTGATTTCTAGTTTAATTGCATTGTGATCTGAGAGAAATTTTGCATGGTTTCTGTTTTTAAAATTTGTTAAGGTGTGCTTTATAGCTTGGAATGCAGTCTATCTTATACTGAATGTTTCATTTGAGCTTGAGAAGAATGTGTATCCTGCTGTTGTTGAATAAAGTATTCTATAGATGACAATTAGATCCAGTTGAGTGATGATGTTCTTCAGTTCAATTATAACACTTCCAATTTTCTGTCTGATGGTTAAGTTATTATTGAAAAAAGAGTGTTGAAATCTCCTACTATAATTGTGAAATTATGTTATAAATTGTTATTATGATTGTGGAATTTTCTTTCTTTTTGCCATTCTACAGATTTCACTTCACTTATTTTGATACTCTATTTTTAAATATATACAAATTCAATTTTGCTATATCTTATTGTAAAACTGAGCTTTACCATTGTCTAATGCTTCTGTTTATGCTTGACAATTTTTCTTGTTGTGATGTTTTCTTTGTATAAAATTAATATGTCAGCTGTAGCATATTTTTGATTAGCGTTAACATGGCATATCTCAGTTCTGGAGGTTGAGGAGTTGAAAATCAAATACCAGCAGAGCCAATGTTTGGTGACAGCTGTTTTATAGTTTTATTTTTAACTTATATACAATATTATATTTAAAGTGAGTTTTTTAATAGACAACAGTACTTGGATCCTTTCCACATTTTAGCCACTGTTTTTAATTAATATCTTTAGACAATTCAGATTTAACATGATTATTGATATAGTTATATCTATCATATTTATTAGTGTTTCCTATTTGTTGCTTTTTTCTTTGTTAATTTTTCCTTCACTCTTTTACTGTCTTCTTTGATGTTAATTGAGCATTTTTTATGATTTAGTTTTCTTTCTTCTTTTACCACAGCAATTATAGTTAATTTTTTGACTTAAGTGGCTGTCCTAGAGCTTGAAATATGCATTTACAAAAAATTCAAAGTCACTTTGGAATAGCAGTATACTATTTCCTGGGTGTTAAAGATCCCTTATAAGTATTTCAGATTCTTGTCTTTCAAGGCTTATAACATGATTTTCACTTATTTTACTTAAGTCTATATGCTGATTATAGCATAGTACATGTTTGCTATTATTAGTTTGAATAAACAATTGTCTATGGAATTAATAAAGATTGTATTTGTTTTCGTTTAATCCTTCTCTAATTTTCTTCCTTTCTTTACGTAGATCTGATTTTTTTTTTTTTTAACCAATACTAAGACGTGGGACCTAAAATCCCCAGAATTTACTTATAAAAATTGTGTATTTATTCTTGCATGTTTAAATTTCAGTCAGCTTCAATGTACTCTCTGTGTGATGGAACACACTTATTGAGAGATTTTTTCCACTACTCAAAACAGTTTTTGAGTTCACCTATTTGGATGTCTTTTAGTGCCTCTGCCATTTTTATTTGTTTCACCTCTTCCACATAAGCAAAATGTTTCCCTTTGAGGACACTTTTCATCTGGGGAACAAAAGTTGTTGGGGGGAAATCAGGTGAATAGGGAAGGTGGGGCACAGGGGTCATGCTCTTTTTGATCAAAAACTGCTGAACACTCAGTGTGATGTGGGCAGGTGTGAGGTCATGGTGAAAGAACCAGTTACCTGATTGCCATAACTTGGGGCATTTCTTCTGCAAACTTGATGGAACCTTCTCAAAACTTCCAGATAAAAACTTTGGTTGAGCCGGGCTGGGTGGCTCAGCCTGTAATTCCGCACCTTTGGGAGGCTGAGGTGAGTGAATTGCCTGAGCCCTCGGGTTCGAGACCTGCCTGGGCAACTTGGCAAGCCCTCATCTCTACAATAAATCAAAAAAATTAGCAGGGTATGGTAACGCGTGCCTGTAGTTCCAGCTACTTGAACGGCTGAGGCGGAAGGATTGCCGGAGCCCAGCAGGCCAAGGCTGCGATGGCCGGGAGCGGCCACTTCACTCCAGTGTGGGCGACAGAGTGAGACTCCTACTCAAAAAAAAAAAAACCAAAAAACTTTGGTTGACTGATCCAGAGGAACAAATTCTGAGTATATTACAAGAGCCCCCAAAAGATAATTCCCTCCAAAAAGGTAATTCCTGTTTCGGGGGATCATCCCTCTCATGTTTTACTTCTTTTTGGAGTACTTAATATTTTGCAAGACATGTCTACTGGCTACAAATCCCCTCAGTATTTGTATTTTTGAGAAAATTTGTACTTCTACTTAATTTCCAAGAATCATTTCAGTGGATATAGAATTTTAGGTTGGTACTTTTTTCTTCACTTAAATAAAATGATTTTATTGTTTCTGGCTTATAGTTTCAAAGAGAAGTCCTAATCTCATCTTTGTTCTTCTATATTGAATATGCTCACCCCTTCATTCAGTTTCTTTCAAGATTTTTCTTCATCTGTATTTCTGTGGTTTGATTATGATATTTTCAGGTGAAAACATTTTGGTATTCATCCGGCTTGTTTTCTCTGAGCATCTTGGATCTGTGATTTGGTGTTTGCCATTACTTTTGGAAAATTCCTCATTTTTATGTATTCTTCTGCTGACTTCTTTCTTTTTCAGGAATTTTGATTATGAATATGTTGCACCTTTTGTAAAATATACACTCACAGTTCTCGAATATTCTGGTATATATATTTTTCATTGTTTTCATTTCAGTTTAGATAATTTCCATTGATTTATATTTGGTCTCATTGAATCTTTCCTCCACTGGTCCAGGTCTGGCAAGGTCAAAAAAGACCTCCTCCACCTCCTCCTCTTCTTCTTCTTCCTCTTCTTCTTTTCTAGCATTTCTTTTTTATCTTTTTATAGAATTTTCTATCTCTCTGCTTACATAACCCATCTCTTATTGCATGTCCACTTTTTTCGCTTGAGTTCTTAGCATAGTTATCAGTCAGTTTAAATTCCTAGTATGTCAATTTCAAAATCTTTGCATATCTGAAACTCTTCTGAACTATTTTATTTTGTCAGGCTAAGGTTGTATTTTTTTTCTTGTCCTTTAACATGCCTTATATTTTATTAATTTATTTTCTTTCTTTCTTTAAAATCCAGTGTAGTGTACTTGATAAAATAAACTGAAATAAACGGTTCTTTAGTGTGAGGTTTCATGTTTACTATTAAAAGTCATGCTGTGTTCAATGTTTGCTGCAGTTGTAGATATCAGAAGTTTTAATTTCCTCTAGTCTTCTTGTGTTTTCTTCTTTGTTATCTTTAATTTTTATACAAACTCCTTAAATAAAATCTGTCTTTCAGCTTTCTCAGTTGCAAACCACAGTTGTTATTTCGAAGTCCTGTTGCAGTAATGACAAAGTATTAGGGCAGGGAAGTATTCTATATGTTTTTGACAACATTTTTGTTGCTGTTGTTGTTATTTCCAGTGAGTCAGAATTCCTGGGTGGTGACTTTCAGAACAGTTTATTTGTCTTTTCCTCCCTATTTATGTTAAACATGAAGGTTAAAGATAGCTGGTGTTTTATAACTGCCCTTCTTTAGGTCTAATAAGGCTTTGACAAAAGTAGGAGTTGTGTGTGTGTGTGTGTTTGTGTGTGTGTTTGTGCACTCACGTGTATTTTTGGCTAGCATTTGTTGGAGAGAAAATAGTGAATAATATAATATTGGGATATATTCCAAAATGATGGTTTTTACCCTCTTCTGCTGCAAGCATAGTGGGATTTTCTTGCATCGTCACAATGTGAACCTGGTAGTTATCTTAGAGGTAAAATTCAAAAAATATGGAAGCCCAGAAAAGTTAACGTCCCTGTTTTAACTTTCAAGCTACTTCACACTGAGCCTTTAATAATTCATTAGTTTCATTTAAATTGTTTATGTAGGTACTAGCTCCAGAGGATGCTTCTCTGGGTGAACCACAATTTTGTGTATTTCTTTCTCTCCTCTCTTAAGGGCAGCAGTTTTTCTGTGACCTCACTTCTTTGAAGGATCTGAGAAGAGTTGCTCATTTTCACTTCCAAGCTTTGTATAGATCAGAGGAGATACTGGAAGTTATCTCATACCTTTTTAAATGAAGTAAACACTTCATTTTTATTGAAATCATTTTCGATATTATTTGCTTCAGACATGCTATGAAAAAAAGATTACTTAGATTTTCACTTAAAACAGTTTTTGCCCTACAAAGAGCCACTGGGTCAAGTTGCATTCAATCAAATGTTATTGTCCATTATTGAATAAATCATAAAAGAATCTGCCAAAATGTAAAAATTCTAATCAATAAATAAATAAATAAAATGGCCAAATACCAAAAGGAAAGATTCTTTTCTAAGAATATTTGGTGAAATCATTTTATGGCATTTGGTAAGTTTTTAAAATTTTCTTATATGTCATAGAAATGTATTAAATAGCTGGGCTCGGTGGCTCAGCCTGTAATCCCGCGCTTTGGGAGGCTGAGGTGAGTGGATTGCCTGAGGCCACAGGTTCGAGACCCACCTCGGCAACTTGGCGAGACCTCATCTCTACAGTAAATCAAAAATCAACCAGTGTGTTTGCGTGCACCTGTAATTCCGGCCACTCGGAAGGCTGAGGCGGAAGGATTGCCGGAACCCAGCAGGTCGAGGCTGCGGTAGCCAGGAGTGGCCACTGCACTCCAGTCTGGGAGACAGAGTGAGACTCCAACTCAAAAAAAAAAAAAGAAAGAAAAAAATGTATTAAATTCTATATCCATACTTTAAAAAGTTTATTCTCTTTTTTGTATAGGGTATTTTTAAACATTTTTTGTAATGACTATTCATATACATATGTACATAAGTATGTGTATATATGTTTATATAGAGAAATACAGTGCTGAATTCTCATATAGTTTTTAATGAATTTTTAGTTAATTTTCATGACCTTTCCAACTATATATTGTTTGATCTGCTCACATCATCTAAAAATGGCAAATTTTGCTTCACTTAATAATATAAAATACTTTATATGTATCCACTATATACCTCTACAATGCATACACAAGTATGTTAATTTTGACTAAATGCATTGGCTAGTATGTCCAAAATAATGTTACATGTATCTAGTGTCAGTGGGCATCCTTGTCTTGTTTGGCATTTATTGAGAGTGTTTCCAATGCTTCACTATTAAAGAATATGTTTGCTTTTTCCTCGCAGTCCCCTTTCTCTCTTTCCTCCTCCTCTTTCTCATTCACACTATCCATCTGTTAGCTACTTTATATGTTAAGAATGATTCCACTTATTTTCATTGGAATAAAACTATACTGAATTTGTCAAATTATTTCAAATTTTATAGAAACAAAGTATACTTCTTTCATCAAGAAAAATATAAAGTCAGAAATATAAGTATCAATTTAATAAGCTAAAATCAGCATTAATTTTAAAATGGTGCTGTATTTTACTTAGATATTAGAATACATTGCTCATTTTCTGCTATATAAATCATTTCCTTTAGCTGTTCAGAATAGCTAAGGATTAGAGTACTTACAAACCACAGAGGAAAAAATTACGGCCTGCCTGCTGTCTAATGAGGTTGAGACAAACAATTAACTTTAAAATCGACTGTGGTCAGTTATAAGTGGCAGAGTGCCTGCACTGTATTTTCTTCTCATTCAATGCAAGAGATAAGAATAATATTTCTTCCAAATGATTTTATTACTGAGCCTGTCTTCAGTTATTTGAAATATAAACCTTACCATGGAGGTTTTTATTAACTTCAAAAGTTTTTATTGTTTTATTTGAGAAAGTTTTCAAGTCATATATTATTGGGAATGAGAGTAGTAGAAAAATATGTTATTTAATAAAATATGTACCTTCTATTGCTCACTTAATTTGTAAATGAAATTACTTGTCTATTTTTTCCTTTCCATTCTTTGTTCTAAAAAAAAGCTAAAATAACCTCTTACCTTTTTTTGTGGTGTTTTGATGTGGCTGCTATATTGTGCTTCATTCTTTCATCGAAAGCTGAAAAACAAAGCAATAAACATTCTTCTGACAGCTTCTGAACCTAAAAATACGTGAGCTTAGTTTATATTTTACACTGCAAATGTAAGAATGACTCACAGCTCAGAGCTTGACCCAGTTAGAGTTTCTGAATACCTACTCCTTCTAAGTTTTCCCATACATTTCCATGACTTAGAATACTATTTGTAAACTGATGATCCTGAAATACCAAACCTTGTTCTGCTCTTCTTTCTGCATTCCAGACTTACACATTCAATTCCTTATTTATTATCTCAACTTGGATATTTGATGACTATCTTCAATTTATTTTGACCAAAACAGAATGTTTAATCCACTGCCCCTCACCGTCAGTAGTAATGTTTCCCTTTAATCTATATTATTCTATTATACACCTAGTTGTTCAGCATAAAACGCCTCAAATCATTCTCAATTTCACTCCTTAGCTACTTGCCATTCAGAGTGTGATTCTGGAATACCATCATCTGGGAAATTATTAGAAATGAAAAATCACATGTCCCACTTAAAACCTACGGATTCAGAATCTGCACTTTTACAGAATCCTCGGACAATTCAAATAAATATTAAATTTTGAGAAACACTGCTTCAAATTGTCCCCTACATCTAATCTGTTTTGTATTACTATTACTTTAAAAAAAAAACCAATACAGATGCAGAAGAAAATACTTTTTACCACTGTTATTGTTGCCACTATAATTCTTGAAATGATCTGTTTCTCATTTTCACTTTGTGCCCCCATGGTCCTTTCTTCCTTCAGAAGCCAGAATGTTCTTTTAGAGTTATATATCAGACCCTGTTGGTTTCCACTCTTATCACTGCATTTAGAGCTTTTTAGCCTGCTCTATGATGTCCCATGTGATCCATTCTTATACACCTTACTGCCTTTGTCATCATCCACTGCAATCTCAAGCATTATTCTTCAGCTGTAATAGCCTGCTATGGAGACATGGCCATGTGGTATCTTATGGTAAGGTGCTCTGGCTCAGCATAGCCCAGTAACATGACAGAAGAATTTCTCAAAAGGCATACCATCTTTCACTGTCAATGACATGACCCTTTCTAATACCCGAAGGAACTGTTTTGTGAATCTCCCATTAGTATTTGCCATAAATCCCTAACTGCTCCCTTTCTCATTACTGCTCCCTAAAATTATACACAATCAGCCAGATAATATAGCCCAAGTTTCAAGGATGCTAGCATCACAGTCCAGACTTGCTGCAGAGCAATTACTGCTCAGGACTTTACGCAAATTTATTAGCCTTCTTGTTTCCCAATATATGGATTTGAACAGTTTACATACGGATAGAATGTGTCATCTCCAGAGACAAAACAAATTCACGAGGTGTCTTTCTTTGTGGTACAGAGATTCAAGGTATATGTATATACACTTATTGCTTCTCCTGTCCAAATATCATGATGTCTTTAACATAACACATTAGTAATGTTCAGAGGGAAAGCCAGATAATCTAGACCCTCAAGGACTATATTATTACTGAGTAGAGATGGATAAATAGAACCTTGAGGAAAATCTATAATTAATATTGCTGCTCATTTCACGTGAATTTGAAGTCTTTTAATTCTCTATACTGATGAAAATAGGAAAAGGAAATTCACACATTTATTAAGTCAATGACCAAAGTACTATATACCTAAGACTGCATCAATCTACTCTAGCAATGATAGGACCTAAATACAGGTGCTCTGGTGACACTTGTTTGATTGAATCTACAGTCATTCTCAAGAATCTATTCAGTTTCTGTCAGAGCCAGACTGGAGAGTTAAACTGAGATATGATAGGAACTACTTATCCTACATACTCTATATCTTTAATGGTATCACTAATCTTCACCACCTTACTGTGATTCTATTTATTCATTTTAAAATTTTAGATTCAGGGAGTACATGTGCGGGTTTGTTACATGGGTACATTGTGTAATTCTGGGGTTTGGGCTTCTATTGATCACATCATTCAAATAATGAACAGAGTACCCAATAGGTAGTTTGACGACCCCCCTCCCCCATTATCCCCCCAATGGAATCCCCATGGTGTATTGTTTCCATCTTTATATCCAGGTGTACTCAATGTTTAGTTCCCACTTATAAGTGAGAACATGTGGTGTTTGTTTTTCTTCTCTACGTTGATAATGGCCTCCAGATGTATCTGTGTTGCTGCGAAAAAACACAACCTTATTCTTTTTTATGACTGCATGGTATCTCATGGTGTATATGTACCACAATTTCTTTATCCAATTCACTACTAGTAGGCACTTAGGTCGATTTTGCTTTTTTGAATAGTGTGGAGATAAGCACACAAATGCATGTGTCTTTTTGACAGAATCATTTCTTTTCCTTTTGGGTAGATACCTAGTAGTGGGATTGCAAGGTAGAATGGCAGTTCGATTTTTAATTCTTTGATAAATTTCCATACCGTTTGCCATAGGGGCTGAACTAGTTTACATTCCCATAAGTCATGTATGAGCTTTCTTTTTTCTTTGCATCCTCACCAACATGTTATTGCATTTTTATTAATAGTCATTCTGACTGGTATAAGACGATATCTCATTGTGGTATTAATTTGCATTTCTATGTTGATTAGTGATGTTGTGCATATTTTTCATATGTTTGTTGGCCTTTGTATGTCTTTTTTTGAGAAGTGTTGATCATGGCCTTTTCCTACTTTTTTAATGGTTTTTTTTTTTTTATTTCTTGTTGGCTTGTTTAAATTTCTTATAGGTTCTAGATATTAGTTCTTTGTCAGATCCACAGTTTGCAGATATTTTCTCATTCTGTAGATTGTCTATTTACTCTATTGATAGTTTCTTTTCTTACGCAGAAGCTCCTTAGTTTAATTAAGTCCAAAGTGCCATTTTTTGTTTTTGTTACATTTGTTTTTGAGGTCTTGGTCATAAATTATTTGGCTAGGCCAATGTACAGAAGAGTTTTTATCAGTTTTTCTTCCAGGATTTTTAAAGTTCAAGGTCTTACATTTAAGTTTTTCATCCATCTTCAGATAATTTTTGTAAATAGTGAGAGGTAGAGGTCCAGGTTTATTCTTCTGCACATGGCTAGTCAGTTTTCCCAGCACTCTTTATTGGATAGGATGTCCTTTCTCCATTGTTTATTTTTGTCAACTGTGTCAAAGATCAGTTGGTTGTAATTGTGTGGCTTTGATTCTGGGTTCTCTGTTCTATTGATCTATAATTTTGACTCACTCTTTTGGCTACAAGAGGTGCTGACAATGGAAGGGCAACCTCAGAGGCTTCTATTCAGCCTTCCGTGTTACAATAGGACTTTCCTCACAGAGTGAGGCTCCCCTGTTGAGTTATTTTACCTCTCAAATACACCAATTCCCATTATATACTTAGGACAAGTGGGAATGATCATAGATTGCATCCATAGACCTACAAAATTTATCACCAGCTGGCCCCTATTGCATGGGACCCATTAGCCATAATTCTGTTAAAGAGACCAGCTATGTAACCACCTCTGCTACCATCAGCCCCAGCATTCAGAGAAGATTCACTACTGTACATCCTGGTATGCTGATTCTCCTCTCATCAGAACTTTTTTTGACAGTCTTTGGTAATGTTGTGTCTTCTGGCCCTCCCATAGAATATAATATTCTGTCAGTTTTCTGGTCTAACATAATATATTCATTACAGCATGCCCACGTTCTTGAGATTGTTTATTTCTTTCTCTATCATCTGCTAAGACAATTCAGGCATTGTGCACTTTGCTTAGCATAAGTCATAACTTTCTCCAGGTTATCCTGGGACACTCTAGCTGCAAGTTTTCCCCATCCCCTGGAGTTTTCAACTGGGTGGTAACCCCATGTTCCAAAGAAGTGCCCCAAAGTCAATGAGTTCTTGTTTATTCAGTTATAGGTTCTAGTCCCCTTAGTCAACCACTCACAAAATCCAGTGCCAGGGCTTATCCCCTAGTTCCTACTAAAGCATCTACCCACCTTCTAGAACTCCTTTGGTATATCCAGAGCTGGGCTATTTGGGGATTTACCACTTCTTTTCAGCATGGCAGCCAAAAGAGGAGGTATGGAAAGCTCCTGAGAGTAATACCTGCTTCTCTTTGAGAAGGGCTCCTACTATTGGGAAATGTGTAGGCCACTCTTATAAGTTTGGAAGACTCTAGAAGGTCTGATGAGCCCAAATCCTTGGAGATACTCAACAAGATATCCCAATATCACATTTCAGGGTTCCAGTTTTTCTCAACTAGAGTCTTGACATTAGCCTTGCATGGATATTTAAACATCACTGAAGCTCTCTGACCCATACTACCAAATCTTGTGGCGGTTCCTCAGTTAATCCTTTCTGCTACAAGGAAGACTGGGTCTTTTGTAAGGTACCAAAGAGGTCTTCTTGTTCTATACTTACCTTTAATTGATGGTTAATCTTTTCAGTTTCTCATTTTCTTTCTGCAGACTTCCAATGGAGCTTAGTAATAACCAGCTAACTCTCTTGTCTTTTTAGGAAGTTCTTCCTTATTTCTTATTTTTTTGCGATTTTATGACTATTTGATGTATTTGATAAACAGCAATTTGTTCTCATCCACATTGACTGTCTGTAGGTTTTTGAAAGTGGTAACAGGTATATAGATAACCAAACTATAAAGCTTGTTTGGTGAATCTTCATCCTCATGTTTTCTGGACAACTGCACAGAAATACAGTATAGGACATGGTATAGGACATTCCTTATTCCTTTGGCCCAAACAGCTGTGTTGAGCCTGATGTCAATACACAAAATCAAGGGTCCCCATGTCCTTCATGGATCTCTTTGAGTGCTCTTGGAGCATGCTTCTCAAACCCACCCTATGCATGTAAATGTAAACTTTGAAGGTCATTCTTTAATAATCACTTCATGGATGACACCTTGCTGATGGCAGAATTGTCCTTCTCACTGCCCTTATTTTCAGGGCCCAACTGGAAAGGAGACATACTTATTTCTTTTAAATGCTTGAATCAATTTCTTATAAAAGCTTGCCTGAATCATTGCACTATCACAGAGATTCTCCTCAACTGAGAATTTTCCCAGGTTACTCCTGGTAAAATTTTCAGCAATTGGGCCACCAAATCATGCCAGGGATTCCATGCCACATAGTGTGTTCAGGCTACAGTGCTTCTTGTCAGGTGTGTTAGGTGGCCAGTCCCGAAACATAATGCCAATTGCTCAATCACACGTATGGTACATGTCTGTTACCCATCTCTAAGAAGTAGATGCTAAGATTGGATTAAATCTGCATGAAATTAATCAGGAAAACGGTGTGTAAAGCAAACAAGGAAGAATCAGGAGTAGGCAGGGAGAGCCTTAAGACCACAGTGCAGGTTTGACACATTGTAAAGAGGAAAAGAAAAATGGTGGAATAAAAAGGGCCATAGACTATAATGCAATTCTGGGAAAAAAACAAAATAAACAAACAACAACAACAAAAAACACACAACAACAGTCAATGAGAGTCCCTGAGCAGAAATTGTCCACTGGTATGGTCCCTCATTGGGCAAGAATGGGCTAACACTAGTGCTATCAAAGAAAGTACAGCTTTGGCACAATGAAATGGTGGATCCAAAAGGAGCAGCTAGGCTGTTAGTTACATATATTTGTTGTCCCAGATTCTCTTGCAGGATTTCTAAGAGCCATGGCCACCATATCTCTCAAACAAACTACCCGAACTCAAGTACTTCTCTCCATGTCTGTTTTAACGGGAAATCAAAATTAAAAGACATCCCTGCCTTTTTCAGTTAATTTATATAATAGTGTGTAGTATAATCTGTGAAAATATGAAGAATTTTCAAGGAACAATTTGCTTCTAGTATTTTCTTGGTGGAAAAATTTAAATTAAGAATTTCATTTCCATACTGAAATAATTTCAGATTTTTAAGCATAGCTTTTAGATTCAGCTTTGATAAGTTCATTTATGCATTTTGGCTATGTTGTAAATATTTTTGGTATATAAATATTTATAGTACTTGAATTATTGACACCATCAATCCTACTTTTTATTGATACTTTATTTTATTTTGCATTTTTTTCAAGAACTTTTGCTATTAGTCAACATTTGTCTATTTTATTAGCCTTTGCACATTCTCTTTATAGTATCTTTATTCTATTTCACTAATTTTTGCTTTTATTTTATCTTACTGCTTATTTTTTCAGACTTAATTTTTTACCTTATTGACTTCAAAAGTGTTTAAGTATGTTTAAAACAAAACATAAGACACATGCTACCATTTTTGAAAAGTTGTTATTTTTTTAATGTATGGTCAACATTTGAATATTTCACATATGCTTGAAAAGTAAATCTAACCTCTAATTTTAAAAAATAGATAGACTGATAGATCTCCAAAATCCATATTTGTTAATTACATTTTCAAATTAACGACACATATATAATCTTTCCTTCTATATAAGATACGTATAACTGTACCAAGTGGTTTTTGTTTTTTCAAATTTAGGGTGAATTTCTCCATTCTCTCTGTTCTTTTATGTAGCATACAAAATGCAGATATTTTGTAACTTCTTGATAAATTCAAAATTGTATCAGTATATGATGACCATCTATCTCTAATAATATGTTTATTTTAAGATATTTGTTTTTGAAATAATTAAAGCTATGTAAGATTTCTTTTTGGTGAAAAATTTTCTGGTTTATTTTTAACCCTTCATTTATATATTTCTAAAAACTTATTCCTTAGATTTGTCTTCTGTTCAGAACTTTTGGCTGGATTTTTGAAATCTAGACTGCCACATTTTAAAATTATTGGAATAGTCACTTATTTACATTTGCCATGATTACAAACAGACATATTAGGACTTAGCTTTAATTTTTATATATTAAATTTTTTAATCTTGTATTTATCTACTTATCCTGCATGCTTTTCTTCTCTTGCCTCTAAAATACTTTGGTTTTGCTTGGTTTTTGTTGTGCTTTCTTATTCAAGTTTCCTCTTTACTGTGTATAAACTTCTTTAGAAACTCTTTAGTGTAGCCTGAATAGTGGTAAACTCAGCTTTTGTGTCTGAGAATTTTCTTAATTTGATTTTGTTTTCAAAAGATACTTTTTCTGAATACATAAATCTTGATTGAAAATAATGTTCTCTTAGCATTCTACTCCAAAATATAGAACCTTGTTTTCAGTTTTTAATTGCTGAGAAATCTGTCATCAGTCCAATGATTCCTAGGTGGGTGATCCTACGTGTTTCTCAGACTACTTGTAAAATATTTTCTTTGAGGCTGGTGTTTTTCAGTATTCCTACAATGCCTTTAATGTGGACATCTTTGTGTTTACCTGATACATTTTAAACTGTGCTTTGTGTACCTGTGGATTTATCTGTTCAATGTCTTCAGAAAACATTTCAATTATTATGTCTTCAAATTTTTTTCCCTGCCAATCTCTTCATTTTCCATGTTGGGATATTTCATCAGACATATGTGTTAGATTCTCCCATTCTATCCTTCAAATCTAAGCTGTCTCATAATTTGTTTTATCTCTTTATCTACTTAGCAATTATCTGTAGCTACTTTAGCTCCCTTCAAAGGAGCCTGGTGTAATTTGGGGAATCTCTGGTTTTATCCTGCACTTTGTTGCTGACCAAAAAAATGTCTCCTGATTGTGGTACTGATCTTGTGTATTGCCCTTAGAGTAATGCCACATTTTTCAAGGGCTTTCCTCTCTTAGTTTCAATTTAAGTTGTGGCAGAGAGGGGCCAAAAACAGTTAAAATTATTTCTTTTTAAAAACCACACGCAAGTTCCAAACCTGCTAGACATGGCATGTGAGAAAACCAAATAGCCACAGGCCACTTTCCTGTAAGTGCAAGATAGTAATCTATTCACAACCTTACTCTCTTTGTGAAGTTATCGGTTTATAACCCCTGCTTGTCATGTATATCCTGGAAACAATTTGTTCTTTGAAAATCTGATTTTGAGCCTGGCTCGGTGGCTCAGCCTGTAATCCTGTGCTTTTAGGAGGCTGAGGTGAGTGGATTGCCTGAGCCCGCAGGTTCGAGACCCACCTGGGCAACTTGGTGAGACTTCATCTCTACAATAAATTTTAAAAAAAGAAAATCTGGTTTTGCTAAATACAACCTCACAAATTCCAAAGAAAAATGTATAGCCATACAATCCAATACCCTCCCTTACCTAAACCAGTATATAAAACCTTTCTCTTCTTTCTCTGGGTTGCTCAGCCTTGGCACATTAGCCCTCTGAGTCGTGATGGTGCCAATAAAACACAGCTTCTCGAATTAGCCTCGGTATCACGGTCTCTGTTTTCCCACAGCAAAGTCTCAGCTCACAATTTCTTCCTTCTCACTGTTTGTTTCTAGAAGGCCCTTTTGAATATCTGGATGACAATACTTTTTTCACCAATTCTTATTTAATATTTCTATTCTTAGCTTAATTTTCTGACCAGATTTATGAAGGTATAAAGTATACACCATAATATTCAGCCACTTTAAATGTTCAGTTCTGTGATTTTGGACAAATGCAGATGGTTGTGTTAACATCACAATATTTCATAATAATCTTTTTTTTGTTAGAAATGTCCTAGTTATCATTTATATTCTCCTCCTCTTCCCCCCTCACTAGCCCATGACAACTGTGATGACTTTTTATACTTTTTAGACATTTCTCTTTTATAAAATTGCATGTCATTCACCTGGAAGTTCTAATTTTACCAGGAATTGCACCCTACCCTGTTTTCTAAAATGATTATTTTTATTCTTTCTTTTGCTTCAAATGCTGAAGAAGAAAATTACCTTCAAATATATCCATTAAACTTCTTTTTAGCTGAGAGCCACTACATGGATAATATCCAGGTTTTATTTCCTACCTTGAGTGAAATGCAGTAGTGTTAAGAGAATGTCCACTCTCATTTTCCAACAGTATTTTCTTCACTTTTTGATCTCCCTCTGCAAGTGGGTATGTGTGTTTGTGTGTGTGCTTGTGAGTGTCAGGATTGTTAATAAGATTTTTAAAGAATTTGTTTTATTTACCTTTCATTTTTACATCCTTTACATGTAGGGCACAGGTGGGAGATAAGGATTCTGCATGGACACAAACTGTGAGCTTTCTGAAAATATAAAACTGTATACCTATAAAACTGTTACCTTTAAATGAACATTGCTTTCACTAAAATAAGAACATAAGACTTGGCACATTTTGTCTTACTGCTATTGTGTTTTCCTGGATTATGTTTTTCTCTCTTTCATTCTTCCAAACATTAGTTTATCTGAGATAAAAATCTGTAAGTTGGGCTTAGCAACAGCTTAGCATAATGACCCCAAATTTTAACTTGGTAGTTTTAAAACCACACATATTAATGTAGAAGTACTGTTATTTCCAGGAAATAATGTATGTTTAAATAATTGCAATGAAGTACATTTAAATATTTTTGGATCACAGCTAATAAGTTTTATTCTGTCAAAGATATAATTCAGACATTACCATTACCATTAAAGATTTTGTCTTTTTATTATTCTCCGTTTAATCTATAGACCTGTCTCCATATTGTACTATAACTTCCTTAAAACAAAAATTATCCTTTCCAGTCCTAGGGCATTGTAATATGCACAGCGCATGGTATATGTTTAATAAAGTATTTTACTTAATTTATTTTTATTTTTTTGGTTTTCTCCTTCTCTTTTTTTTAATTTATTATAAAGATGTGGGATACAATTTAGGGTTGGGTATACAAACATTGATTATACAGGTACCCTTGCTGATAAGGTATACCCCTCCCTCCCCTAGCAGTTTCCCTCAAATGCCAATCCCACACCCCTCCCCTGACAGTTTCCTACTACTGCCAATCCCTTTCTTATAGTATTATAATTGTTCAAGGTCCACTTATGAATGAGAACATATGGTACTCTGTTCTTTGTTTCTGCAATACTTCACTGAGTATGATCGACTCTAAAGCCAAGCAGTTGCAAAGTCCCTATGTTTGTCCTGTGTTATGGCTGCATAATATTTCAGTGTATATACCACATTTTTTAACCAGTCCAGCTTCAATAGGCAGTATGGTTAGTTCCATGTATTTGCAATTGTGAATAGAGCTGAAACAAACTTACGTGTGCAGGTGTCTTTTTTGTAAAATGATTTGAGTTCCTCTGGGTATATTCCCAATAGGGGAATTGCTGGGTCATATAGAAGGTCAATATCTAGTTCTTTCAGAAATTGCCACACTGTCTTCCAAAGAGGTTGCACCAGTTTGCATTCCTACCAGCAATGTAGAAGCTTTCCTTTTTCTCCACATCCTCACCAGCTTTTGTGGCTTGTTTTATTAATGATGGCCATTTTTACTGGGGTTAGGTGGTATCTCAGTGTGTTTTGATTTGCATTTCTCTGATGATGAGTGAGGCTGAGCACTTTTTCACGTCTGTTGGCTACCCGTATGTATCTTCTTTTGAGAAGTGTCTATTCATGTCTTTTGCCCACTTTTTAATGGGACTTTTTTTTTCCTTTCAGTGCACTTGAGTTCCTTGTAGATCCTAGATGTTAAGCCTTTGTCAGATATTCAGTTGGCAAATATTTTTTCTCATTCTGTGAGCTGTCTCCCTGTTCTCTTAAAGGTTTCTTTTGTTTTGCAGAAGTTGTTAGTTTGATGAGGTCCCACTTGTCTATCTTATTTCTTAAGGTATGGACATTTAGGGTTCTGAATAGGAATGCTCAACAAGATTCTAGCAAATTGGATCCAAAAACACATCTCAAAAATCATCCACCATGACCAAGTAGGCTTTGTTCCCAGGATGCAGGGCTGGTCCAACATCCACAAGACCATAAATGTAATAAAATACATCAACAGATATGAAAACAAGAACCACATGATTATATCATTAGATACAAAAAAAAAGCTTTTGATAAAATTCAGCATCCCTTCTTGATAAAAACCCTCAAACACCTAGGTATAGAAGGAATACACCTCAAAATAGTAAGGTGCTGTTTACAATAAACCCACAGCTAACATATTGCTAAATGAACAGAAACTGGAAACATTTCTCCTGAAAACTGGAACAAGACAAGGTTGCCCACTCTCACCCCTCTTGTTCAGTATTGTGTTGAAAGTCCTCGCTTGGGCAATTAGACAAGAGAAGGAAATCAGGGGTAACTAAATAGGAAAAGAGGAAATCAAGTTATCCCTCTTTGCCGATGATATGATCCTATACCTTGAAAATCCAGGAGAATCTGTCAAACACCTTCTTGCACTGATAAAGGACATTGGCAAAGTCTCAGGGTACAAAATAAATGTGCAAAACACAGTTGCATTCCTATACACTAACAACAAGCAGGCAGAGACCCAAATTAAAAGCACAATTCCATTCACAATAGCCAGAAAAAAAAGGAAATACCTCGGTATCTTCCTAATCAGAGAAGTGAAAGATCTTTAAATGAGAACTATAAAACACGGCTCAAAGAAATCCAAGAAGACATGAACAAATGGAAAAATATTCCATGCTCATGGAGAGGAAGAATCAATATTGTTAATCTGTGCCTCTTATCAAAGGTAATCTACACTTTCAACACAATATCCACTAAGTTACCAAAATCATTCTTCTCAGACCTAGAAATGACAATAAAAAAATTCATATAGACACATAAATGACCACGAATAGCCAAAACAAGTTAGCAAAAGAAACAAAGCAGAAGGTATCACTCTTCCAGACTTCAGACTTTACTATGAAGTTACAATCATCAAAACAACCTTGTATTGGTACAAGAACAGGAGTATGGACCATGGAACAAGATAGAGATTCCAGAAGCAAAATCTCAATTTCTCAACCAACTCATCTTAGACAAAGCCTCCACCAACAACCACTGGGGAGAGGAGAACATATTCAGTAAATGGTGCTTGAAAACTGACTGATCACATGCAGAAGATTGAAACAAGACTACTACCTATTACCATACACAAAATTAATTCTAAATGAATCAAAGACCTAAACATAAAATCACAAACTATAAGAATCTTAGAAAATGCAGGAGACACCCTTATGGAAATAAAATGTTTTATTTGAATGAATAGAATAATGTAATTTAAAAGAAAGCTACACCTCTAATATTTTATGTATTTTGAAATTATAGCCATACTCATAAAAAGAATATAATGTCTGTTAAATAAAAAATAATATTTATACCGTATATGATAAAAATATCAATTCTCTACAATTTGTGTATCAGCTCTGATCAGGAAATTGCCAGTTTAATTAACACTAGAAATCTAACTATTCCAGAACATATCACAAAAAGTTAGGAAAATGACAGAAGAAACAATAGGACAAACATACAGTCATGTGAGTAAGATTTTCCCAAGTGTCCTGCTGAGAATGAATTGATATTTAAAACAGACCCAGCAGGTGGCTTAGCCTGTAATCCGCGCCTTTGAGAGGCTGAGGTGAGTGGATTGCCTGAGACTGCGGGTTGGAGACTCACCTGGGCAGGCGAGACCTCATCTCTACAATAAATCAAAAAATCAGCCGAGCATGGTAGCGCATGCCTGTAATTCCAGCTACTTGGAAGGCTGAGGCGGAAGGATCGCTGGAGCCCAGCAGGTCAAGGCTGCGGTGGCTGGGAGCAGCCACTGCACTCCAGTCTGGATGACAGAGTGAGACCCCAACTCAAAATAAAATAAAATAAAATAGATCCACACTATTATCACACTTATACAATACCTATAGATGTTTTGCATGTATTTAATATTTAATAATCCATATAGATTGTGCTATTTGCAACTATTATATTTGTCACATTATAAGGCCTACAAGTTGATAAGACCTTTGATGCCTAGTGAGGAGTGGCGCAAAACCCATGGATTCTTTGGCTGGTTTCTAAAATGAATTTTTGTGTGGCCAGCAAAGTTTTCAAACAAAATTTGTTAGCAAGAAAAAGAAAAAGGAAGAAGGAAGATTCATGTCAGAGAGACCCGCTAAGGGCGAGCTTTTCAAAGAAGAAAAGCTGTGCTTTTGCTTTCAATTCCAAACTAGATATAGCTACCTAGTCATTGATTTGCTAATAATGGAGTTCATATAGCCATTGCTCCAGAGAGATACACATATCTAGGCTCCTAATGGGTGGAGACAAGAGGAGGGGTATTTTTCTGGCCACATTGTCTTTTGCAGGAAACCTGTCAGATGTTTCCAATTCACAAGTTCATAAGCTAAAAGGTGGTCTTATTATCATTTACAAGGCTTTGGTTAGTTAAGGGGTCTTCTTCGACTTTCTGCCTTAGACTGGGAACCTGAAAGATTCTCAGGTATTATTATGCTAAACCATGAATTGAAAGGCTAGGCTATCCTAGTCTTGCACTTGATGGAGTTTTCTTTTGATTTGCCAAGGGGATGGGATAGGCTGCCAATTTAACCTGCAGTAAAATGCAATTTTTAAAATGTCTGAATGCTCCTAAAACCTACCTATTGGAAATTTACCTGTGTCTAACCTGTGCTAGATACCCCACCTCAGTCTTCAGGGAAGATAGCTAAGGGGAGACTAATGGTTAATAACCAAATAGACTTTTCTCTTCTCTATAGGCCTAGAGCCAGACTCCATGTGAGTGCCAAAAATGCTACCTTTACACTGGCTCTTGGAAACATCCACATGCCCGTCACTAGCTCTTTCCACTTCCCTGTGACTGGGATATATTCTACCCTCAGGGAATCCTTCAAAGGTATGCATTGAAATATTCAAGTTCTTGAATATTAATATAAAGACTACTGTGCCCAACCCCCAGCCTGTTTTGGAGTAAAAAGTAAATGTGCTATTTTGAGCCATTATGCATGTAGGGCCTGTTAGTTACCCCAGTCTGTTTTAGCTAATATTATTTCTGACCCTAGTAGTATCAACCAAACTGTGGATGTGTTTTCTTGTTATTAAAAACAGTCTGAATTATGCCAATTTCTATTAGGGTATATCAGTGAATAGCATATTAACATTCATACATTCATATATTTCCCACAGCCATTATTTCAATGCAGATAAATTTAATACTTCAAAAAGAGGTGAGCAGTAGAAATGAAACAAGGCTTTCTGTCCTTGCTGCCTTGTGTTTTTAGAATAAAGCAGAAAAATTTAGTCATTATTTACACAAGTGAGTTGACATACCTATGTGGAATAAGCTACATATTTTTTTAAAGCAAACTCATAGCCATTGTGGTTTTTTTTTAAATATTTTCTTTAGACAAAATATGCTTTTTCCATACTAAAAATCACAGAGTTTTAATGAACCGATGATTTGGTTAAATTCTCAGATCAACCAACTTTGCTCCAGCTGAGGGATTAAAAAGCAGTTTCTTTGTAGTGCTTTACAAATCCTTATATAATAAAAAAATGTCAAAAACTCAGAAGGTGGAAAATGGAGACTGTAACAATAGACACTGTCACTAAACAGTTCTGATACATCAATGTAACTGTCTTCCCTGTGGCGCAACAACAAGACATTCAGCAAGAAATTGTATCATTATAAAGGTATTATGGATATGGTCATTAAAGGTAGCAGAGGACTCGTGTTCTGTGGAGGAGTGCTAGCCAAGATGTTCTCAGCAGTTTTCATAGTCATTTTTAAAGAGAAACATGCAAAATGACATGTGTACACCTTGACAACTTGCCTACAGGGGCTTCATTAAAAGCATTTACCATGAAAAATCTTGATAACCGTATTTTGTTGGAAGAGGTAGCTGAAAGCTGTCAAAGTCTGGTCTTTTGTGGTACATAATGAGCTACTGCCATTGCATTGTCCTGACTAAAGCTGGGTTTTAAATGATTCTCTAGGAATAGACTCCCACATTTGTCAAATTTGTGTCATTTGGAAATTCTGTCCTGAATGTTTATGATATCTTTCACCTAAGCTCTGTAAGCTGTTCTTGCTTAGCTCAGCCCCTGATAAGAAGTAAAAGACAGCACAAAGGATTCAAAGATGTTCTTCCAAAAATGCCCTAGACTCTGAACTGTGGTTCTCATTTGGGCTAGTGATTTGTACCATATGTCCTAATTTCAATTGCTATAGAGTTTGAATTTAAACTGCTCAGTTTTCTTTGGCATTACCAGTTTCTTTATATTTGTATTGTACCTTTTTTTTTTTTTTTTTTTTTTTTTTTT
>NW_007246059.1:98754-135660 GCF_000164805.1 Carlito syrichta
GATCCTTCCGCCTCAGCCTTCCGAGTAGCTGGAATTACAGGCGTGTGCTACCACGCCCGGCTAATTTTTTTGATTTATTGCAGAGATGAGGTCTCGCTTGCCCAGGCGGGTCTTGAACCCGCGGGCTCAGGCAATCCACTCACCTCAGCCTCCCAAAGGCGCGGGATTACAGGCTGAGCCACTGAGCCCGGCTGTACTTATTCTTATATATTCACAGCTAACACCTCATTCTCCCAGAAACCAAATGTTATTTTTTCCCTTTAAAATGAAAATAAAAATGTTCTATTTTAATTCTTAGGCCATGGCAGTTGGTATATACTTAAAATGGAGTAAGTAGTTTGAAACTATTTATATGTCCTCAGAATCCTTTATATATCTTTCTTAAGGTATGAAAAGTTTAAAAATAAATGCATTCTCATTTTTTTGTGAAAAACCCAAATTATGATTTTTTTAATGCTGAGGTATATAACCAGGCAGAAATTATTTTCTTATATGGCAAATCAGCACTTTCTATTTCCTCACTTATTTCCTTGCTGATGTTTCTTAACATAGGCTTTATTTGCTGTCCTTGGTGTTTCCTGGTGACAGCTACTGAGAGCTCAGTCATCCCTTACAATGTCTGGATTCTAATATCACTTGGCCACACAGGAATTAACCACCATCGATTCTGCTACCGATTTTCCAGTGCTCACACCTATCCTACTCTCACTTTTCTCCACATCCAGATTAGAATCCATGGTTTATCATTAATACCGCCCCCTTGAAACTTCCTCTGCAGCCTACATAATCTATTTTGCTCATAAAACTGCCTAGAGAATCCCCAGTCTGAGAATCCTGCTTCAACTCTGAGCTTGGAGAAAAACACCCATATTTGTTGACTGGATTCATTTTAAATTACAATCACTAACTTCAGGTGAGCACTGTGGTCTGGCAACTGCCTTTCAATTTCCTGGTTAGTTAGTTCTCCTACTCTCTTCCAGAAAGTATTTTACACTTTCTTTTCATACCTCAAAATTTGACAACACTTCTACCCCATTCTTAACTTTCTCCCATTTCAGTGAAAAAATAGAAATCACAGGAAAGAAATTTTAGTTATACCCAGTATCCCATTTCCAACTCTAATACTTGCTCCCAACACTGCTCTCATACTTGCTTGTCCTGACTTCTGTTAATGTGGAGGGATTGATGCACTTGTTCACTAGTTCTCATTAAACTTCTTGTATTTGGAGATATAAATCAAGGAATCATTCTTTCTCTCATTGTTTTACTCCTTTCTTTTTTCTCATTGCTCATTTTATATTTTTCCCATTAAATGTTCGTTTTTTACACCATAACTATTTCACCTGCTATCCCATTTTACAGCAAAATTGTTTGCTCTCTTCTTGTTTCCTTCTTTTAGTGTTCCTTGAATTCATTAATTACCTCACAATGAAAACTTTACTTTTACTGTTGTATTAAATTCATTGGGTGATTTTCTGTTCACATTTTACTTAACCTATCAGTCACCCTCAGTGTGACAGGGTTAAAAACCAACTATTTGTGGATGATTGACAGATACTTCTAGTTGGAATATCTACCCAGAGTTCTGGAATTGTATATTAAGCTTGTTACTTGACATTTTCACTCAAATGCATTAAACTTCACACGTGTAAAGCTTACTTTTGCTCTCCACTTTAAAACTGACTTCTCCTACAATTTCCTCCATCTTAGGAAATGGAAAGTTCAAGTTTACAGTTGTTTGGGCAAAATACATCTTCCATTTATTTTAGAATCCACTCTTTCTTTTTACAATTCCTATTTAAACCATTATCAGATATTTTCTCTACACTAAAAAAATATTCAAAGTATGTCCACGTTACACAGACTATCAGCAACAACAAACTGGCCCAGGCTGCCATATTTGTTTCTTCCTGAATTATCACCATAACCTCCCCCAGTGGTTTCCCTACTTTCCCCCGCATCTTCCTTCATCCCTTCTCAACACAAAAGTCAGAGAGAATACTATAATCCAAACCATTCCACTCTGCAGCATAAAACATTTGAATAGATTTTTGTCTCACTTGAGGCAATATTAAAAATCCTTGCCTTTGTCTACAAGGTCTGGCCCTTCCTCTGTGCCAACTTAGATAGGATTTCCCTTGAGTTGTTCTCTGCATGCAATTGCACAGGCCTCCTTGCTGTTCTTCCAGTTTAGTCCTCACACTGCTGCCTGTGCAGATGCTCTTCTCTCATGAATGTTTTGGATCCTGTGGAATTTGTACCTTTCTTCTTTCAGTTCTTCACTGAGTATTATGCTCTCAAGCCTTCTTTTACTATCCTATAAACAACAGAAATCCCCTTCTTTGTCCTTCTTTGTCTTTTTTCCCCTGTGCCAGCATCTTCCATTGAATGTACTAGCAGATGTCAGAGTACACATTGTGTTTATCATTTATCTTCCCCAACTAGAACCTAAGTTCCATGACAGTCACATCTTTATTGGGTTCCCAACTGCTATAACATTGTCTGACACATATTAGATGTTCAGTAAGTATTTCTGGAATGAGTGAATTAATGTGTTTTCTTGAAAACAAAGTTCAGGCCGGGCTCGGTGGCTCAGCCGGTAATCCCAGCACTTTGGGAGGCCGAGGTGAGTGGATTGCATGAGCCCGCAGGTTCGAGACCTGCCTGGGCAACTTAGCGAGACCTCATCTCTACAATAAATCAAAAATTAGCCGGGCGTGGTGGCACGCGCCTGTAGTTCCAGCTGCTCGGAAGGCTGAAGCGGAAGGATCGCAGGAGCCCAGCAGTTCGAGACTGCGGTGGCTGGGAGTGGCCACTGCACTCCAGTCTGGGTGACAGAGTGAGACTCCAACTCAAAAAAAGAAAAAGGAAACAAAGTTCAACAATTATACCTTCAACCAGTGTAAAGCATGTTAACCTCAACTTAATTTCATCACCATCAATGAATGGAGGTGAGTGTCAAGTACTTGATTATGCAGATTTCAGATAAACATGGTACTATGTTGGGCATCGGTATTTGGCTTCACTTCTATTTTTGATTGCTTTAGTCACATAAATTTATCCTCCACCCACACCCCCTGCTGCCAAATATTGCATAGTCCTTTGCTGTTTTAAGATACAATTTGGGCTGTTCAACCATAAGTCCCTGTAGGATAATGGATTTTTTTTCAGATCACCTATGTCTTTATTCTAGTTTTGGCTACGAGATATGATGCATGGTATTGGTAGTAAATATACATTGAGAATATATGTTCGAGTCTGCCAATTCTCATTTTTATTCTGTTTTTTCATTTATACTTATTCAATAAATTTCTTTTGATACATTATGACTCATAATCTTAGTGCTCTCATTGTTTGTTAGGTTTGATGTTGGGAGCCGGCCACGGAGGCCCACTGAGCATTAGGGATCAGGGAGGGCCATGGACCTCGAGACCGCTAGGACGTGTTCGGGAGCCGTAGACCCCATTTTCCTCCCCCTTTTGCCATGCAGCACAAATAACCTAAAGGAACTCTGCTGGCCTAAGCTGAAGACTCTGTGACTGTGACAGGCATGGCTCACTCTAGAAACCCATTGTTCCTATTTCCCATAAACTGCGGTTTCGGCTTAGGTATTAGATATAATTCAAACTCAGGTCACATTTGGGAGCCTTTTATACGGTACAAGCTTCTTTATAAGATTTAAAAGAATATTTACAGAATTAGTATATACTTAGGGAGAGCTGTTTGCAGCTTTTCAATGGTGAAGATGATTTTCGAGAGTGGTCCAGCACAGAGTTTGGGCTGGGCTACATTCCTGAGAGCCCAGCGTGTACTTTGGACTGGGCTGCATTCTTTTGGGCTGGCTTTAGCTACAGTTAGTGTAAGGTCTTTTTTCTACCTGTTATAGAAATTGAATTTATTTTATTCATAGAAGGTATTGTAGAATAGGTCATACTACGAATCATGTTAGTTCAAACATAATCAATCATAATATTTTTAGGTTTAATAAGAATATAGTTAACTTTAAAACTGTCATTGTTTCCACTTTCTACTATCGAAGTTTTGGCCTTAGTACATTTACAGTTTACATTTAGGTTTTAGAAGCTTTGCCACTACTAATCAGCTTTATATATTAGAATTAAGAATTGGAAAACTTTCATAGAAATTAGGATAGATATACAGGACTTTGGAATAGCCATTTTATTAAGAGATTGTAGTCTATTGTTCCAAAAGGTGGCCCACCGTGGACCTTAGACTGGGCCACATCCTGTAGGACCCAGTGTGATCTTTGGACTGGGCCACATTCTTTAGGAAATTGGCTTAAGCTATAATTAAAAACTTCCATAGCATTGTGTAAATAGTAAAGTTTAAGATAGTCATCATGGGTTTTGTGTGAGCTTTAGAAGTTATTGATTATCAGAACATCATTAGACTAGTAAGGATTGTTACACTACTTTTGAAGAACATTAACTAGCAAAGGGAACAATGAGACAATCTTGGGGTTTGTTCCTCCTCACACCTAAGCATCTGGTGGGTGGGGGATGCCCCCCCCACACCTGGCTTTGTGTTCACGTGAAAGACTTGTGAGACTGCCTGTCTAAAATTTGGGGATAAATGCCTGCTGTAACTTTCAATAAATGGCTTCTGCTCATTTCACTGAACAGTTGTCCACTTTCTTTCTCTTTCTTCCTCTTTATATCTATCCTTCCATCTTTCTTTCTTTTAATATCTATCCCTACAGATTCGCCGACGCCACCACATCTTCCAAGGGACTCCCCAAAACTTGCAGGGGCTGGCCCCCCGCAGTTTGATACAAAATTGTCTGTTTTGTTACATGTAAGATAGTTCACTTTGAATTCTGCTTTTGTGTGTTTCTAGTTTTACTCATCTTGTTTATTTTTTTTTTTTTGGTTTGCTTGATATGTTTTTCCAGTTATAATCATTAACTTTCTTCTATCAGTTATTTTAAAATTATTATTATGTGAGAATCATATATTTAATTACATAATTTTCTAAATAATTATGTGATTATTTACACATTATTATTGTGTGAACTGATATAGAGTTGCTTTGTTTACTTGAAATTTTTCTCACCTCTTGACATGTAAATCATATTTGTCTGTTTTATCTTGTTTTCAAATTAATTTATTTTCAAATTAATTTATTTTCAAATTAAGAATTATATCTTAAATTTCATTGGTTGTTTAAATATTTCAAATGTAAACATGACCCACTATTTCAATAATTCTAAAATATGATAAAATATATATATCTGATTTTAAATAAACAATATGAGGTATATTTATGAACTTTTTTTCTTTCTTCCTCCCAGTTTCCATGATCATTAATTTGTTTCTGGAATTTTAGATATATTATTTTGACTACATATGAAATTTATTAAAATTGTGTAGCCTGATGTTACATTTTAAGAAGTATTAATAGAATATGAGTATGAAAAACAAACATAAATATGCTAATCATATTTTGATTTTGTGTATGGTACACATGAATGAGAAATATCTTTTTAACCAGTCAGCATTAACTTACAAAATAAATCTTTTAAATGTCAACATGGCTTAAAATATATCTTACAAGTATGTTAGAATTGTTGAGATATTTATAATTGGAATTTGGTTTCTGAGTGGCTGTAAAAATCGATCAGGAAGTCAAAGATAAATTTTCATTTACTGTGACACAGACATGAAAAATACAGATTGCTGGAGAACCAGCCTAATATGATATAAAAGCTACTGAAGACCGAGATATGCAACTACACTACAAAATAATTGGATGATCTCCCTAGCTACTTCAGTTTTTCACGTACAAGGGTCTCAGCATGAATCCATATCAGTCAAGTTAAAGACTGAGTGGGGTTACTTATGGTCATCAATGTATTATTCCTTATTAGTGGATGTTAACATATAGGGAAAATGAAGAGTTTATGACAGTTTCTTCTTTTTCCAAAACATGCAGTAGGTAGTTTTAAATTTTCTAATGTTGAATAGTTAGTTAAATTAAACTATGTGTATGATTTAGGCATATCACCTGGATTGGATTTTTCTTCTATGACTAACATAGGCACTAGGGAGAAAATATAAATAGTGAGTATTTATAAACCACCATTTATTCATCCAAACACACACACACACACACACATATATATATACTCATATTTTTGTTTTTGCTTTTTTCACTGCCAATATTTTTATTTTATACATTTTCTGTTTCTCATTTACGGATCTTGTTTTTTCCTCACTTGGCTAGATTTGCTTGGGGATTAATTACTTAAGAGAATACATATTGTTTCTGTGTTTGTAGTCCTGTTGCTTTTAAAATTATCTTACCACATAGATATTGTTTGTTTGCTTATGATAGTTACCCTCTACTTCTTGATCTATTGTATCCAAAATGTTAGAGCTTCTTAACACATGGAGAGCAAAAATGTGAAAAATTTCAAGAGGTTTATCCTGGCTCCTGATTTCAAAGGGAGATTCTGAAATATTTGTTGATGGCTTCATATTTTTTGCTGGTCCATGCCCTGTATCTTGATATACTATCTAAATCATATATGTGCTATATTGTTGTCTTAGTTTTTAACACATTATCATCCCAATTCTGTTTAAGTTGATGGCATTTTCCTTCTTATGTAGTCCATCAATAATGCAATTGATGGACAAGAAAAAGATATCATGTGTTTGGAATGTAGATGCAAAAAATAAGTTACATAATTAAAAATGCATGCACTTTGATTCCAATATCTAATATTAAAACTAAACTAGAATAAACACATAAAAATTACTGGTTGGTGATCCTCCATGCTAAGTATCTGATATTAACTCCTAAAAGTATCTTTAAATTACTTTGGTCGTATATTTACATAATGTACATAATGACTTTTCTTTCAATCCTGCACTCTTTCTGCTGTCCTCACTAGTTGCTTTAATAATAATCTTCTATAGGATCTAATCTCACTGATATGCAGATGGATTGTTCTTTAAAGAACAATGCAAAATCTAGTGATATGTGTGAAGAAATAAGAGAAAGCATATAGCACTCAGATAAGATAGATTAAAGAATCCTTATCTCTCTCTACCTCTGGCTTTTTCACTTTCCTTAATACATTGACTCCCTTTGATTCAGTCTTGATCCAGGCCTCTGCTTTCCATGCACAGACTATATATGAATGATATTTAATATAATTTCTTCTTTTTAAATTTTATTTTATTTTAAAGATTTGGGGTACAGTTCGAGATTAGGTACATAAGTATTCATCATGCAGGTAAAATTTGGGCCTCACATTGGTCCTCACTTCGCCTGGTTTGGGATTAGCTACCCTTATTGATGTTATGTGCCCCCCACATCATAACAGTGTTCTGCTGCTGCCAATCTCATTCTTGTAGTATTATGATAAACGTTCAGGATCCACTTATGAGTAAGAACACGTGGCACTCAGTTCTTTGTGTCTGTAATAGATCCCCGAATATGATAGACTCTAAATTCATCCAAGTTGCTGCAAATTCCATAATGTTATTCTTCTTTATGGTTGCATAATATTTCTCTATGTATATGCACCACATTTTTTTACCCAGTCCACTTTCAATGGGCAGCATGATTGGTTCCATGTTTTTCCTATTATGAATAATGCTGCAATAGACATGTGTGTGCAGATATCTTTTTTGTAGAATGATTTGAGTTCCTCCAGGTATATTCCCAGAAGGGGGATTGCTGGGTTGTATGAATGGTTGATTTTTAGATCTTTTAGAAATCATCACACTGTTTTCCATAGAGATTGTACTAATTTACACTCCCACCAACAGTGTAGAAGTGTTCCCTTTTCTCTACATCCTCTAGAGCACCCGTTATTTTTTGAGTTATTAATGATTGCCATCCTGACTGGAGTTAGGTGATATCTCTGTGTGGTTTTCATTTGCATTTATTTGATGAGTAGTGAGGCTGATCATTTTTTCATGTATCTTTTGGCTGCTCATATTTCTTCTTTTGAAAAGTGTCTTTTCTTGTAGATCTTGGATGTTGGGGCTTTGTGAGATATACAGTTGGCAAATATCTTTTCCCATTCTGTGACCTGTCTCCCATTCTCTTGAAAGTTTCTTTTGCTTTGCAGAACCTTTTCAGTTTGATGAAGTCCCATTTGACCATCTTAGTTCTTTTTACTTCTTTCTGTTTCTTTTAAAAATGTGGGGTGCAAGTCAGGGTTAGTCACACATGTGGTCAGCATACAGATAAAGTGTAAGTACCCTTATTGATGTAATGTTTTCCTCCACGGCAGTGTCCCACTACTACCAATCCCTTTCTTATAATATTATGATAGATATTCAGGATTCACTTAAGATGAGTACATGTGTACTCAAATATTTTTTTCTATGTTAAATCACCGAGTATTTTGGATTCTAATTCCACTTAGATTTCTGCAAAGTTGAACATTTTTTTAAAGTTTATGACTTCATAATATTGCATAAATATACCACATTTTCTTTATCTAGTTCACTTTCGATGGGCAGCATGGTTTGCTCCATATTTTTGCTATTGTAAATAATACTGTAATAAACGTGTATGTGCAGGTGTCTTTTTTACAGAGTGATTTGAGTTCCTCTGGGTATATTCCCAGAAGAGGGATTGCTGGGTCGTGTGGAAGGTCAATTTTCAGATTTTTTAGAAATCCCCATGCTGTTTTCCACAGAGGTTGTACTAGTTTACATTCTCACTAACAGTGTAGAAGTGTTCCTTTTTCCCTGCATCCTCTCCAGGATCTGTTGTTTTCTGAATTATTGATCAAGGTCTTCCTTACTGGAATTAGATGGTATCTCAGTGTGGTGTTAACTTGCATTTCTTTGATGATTAGTGAGGCTGAGCATTTTTTTCATTTATCTGTTGGTTGCTTGTATCTTCTTCTGAGAAGTGTCCATTCATATCTTTTGCCCCTTTCTTAATAGGATTGTTTAGTTTTTTTCATTTTGGCACATTTGTGTTCCTTGTAGATCCTGAATTTTAGACTTTTGTCAGATATAGAGTTGGCAAATACTTTTTTCCCATTCCATGGGCTGTCCCCCCACTCTCTTGGTGGTTTCTTTTGCTTTGCAAAAGTTTTTCAGTTTGATGAGGTCCCACTTATCTATCTTTTATGACATGAGCATTTGGAGAATTGATCCAGAATTGATTGCCTATTCCAAGATCCATTAGGGTGTTTCTAGCATTTTCTTCACGATTCTTATAGTTTGAGGTTTAACATTTAGGTCTTTGATCCATTTAGAGTTGATAGATTCTCTTGGATTTTCAAAGTATAGACTCATGTCATCTGCAAAGAGGGAAAACTTAATTTCCTCTTTTTCTATTTGGATATCTTGATGTCTTCTTTTGTCTACTTGCTCCAGCAAGGACTTCCAACACAATTTTGAACAGGAAGTGTAAGAGTGAGCACCCTTGTCTTGTTCCAGTTTTCAGGGGAAGTGCTTCCAATTTCTGTCTGTTCAGAATTATGTTGACTGTGGATTTATCATAGATGGTTCTTACTATATGGAGGTATGTACCATCTATGCCCAGGTGTTCAGGGGTTTTTATCAAGAAAGGATGCTGGATTTTATCAAAAGCTTTCTCTGCATCTAATCATATAATAATATGATTCTTGTTTTTACATATGTTGATTTATTTAATTATGTTTATGTTCTTTCAGAAGTTGAATCATCCCTGCATCTTGGGTTATAGCCTAGTTTATCATGGTGAATGATTTTTGAGTTGTGTTGTTGGATACAGTTTGCTAGAATCTTGTTGAGAATTTTTAATCTATGTTCATTAAGGATATTGGCCTGTAGTTTTCTTTCTCTGTTGGATCCTTACCTAGTTTGAATATCAGTGAGATGCTAGCTTCATAAGATGATTTAGGAAGAGTCCCATCTTTCTCAATTGCCTGGAATATTTCATTAGGATTGGTATCAGTTCCTCCTTTTATGTTTTGTAGAATTCTTCTGGTCCAGGGCTTTATGTGTGTGTGTGTGTGGATAGTTTTCTTGTGACAGAATCAATTTCCTGGGTTGTTATTGGTCTATTTAGGGTCTCAATTTCTTCTTGTTTCAACTTCAGGTGGTTGTAGCTGTCAGAAAGTCCTCCATTTCATTTAGGTTTTTGAGTTTGTTTCCATACAAGTGTACATAGTAATCACTGATAATCTTTTGTGCTTCTTCAGGGTCAGTTGTGACTTCTTTTGCATTTCTGATTGTGTTTATTTGATCTTTTTCTATCTCTTTCATGGTCATTCTTGCTAATGGTTCATCAATCTCGTTTAACTTTTCAAAGAATGAGCTTTTTGTTTTGTTGATTTTTTTTCTATGATATTTTTGTCTTCTGTGTCCCATGTTTGGGTTTTTATTTGGGTGATCTGGATTCTTCTGCTGAAGTTAGGATTTTGATGATCTTTGTTTCTTCTGCTCCCTTAGGTGACTTGTTAGGCTGGTAACTTGTGATCTCATCATTCTCTTCATATGTGTTCGTAGAGATAAAAAGTCCCTTCTTAGTACTGCTTTCATGGCATCCCAGAGATTTTGGTAAGATGTTTCTTCATTTTCATTCATTTCCAGGAATCTTTTAATTTCTTCTTTGATGTCTATGTTGACCCAGGAGTTGTTCAGCATCATGCTGTTTAGTGTCCATGTCTTTGTGGGTTTGAGGGGAGCACTGTTGGTGCTTATGCTTATTTTCATTCCACTGTGGTCTGAGAAGATGCACAACACTATTTTGATCTTATGAAATTTGTTTATACTTGATTTATGGCAGAGAATTTGGTCAATCCTGGAGTATGATCCATGAGGTGATGAGTAGAATGTGTAATCCATGGTTGTTGGGTGAAGTGTTCTGTAGGTATCTATTAGGTCCATTTGGCCAGGTGTCAAGTTGAGGTTCTGGATCTCATTGTTGATTTTTTGCCCAGATAATCTATCTAGGTTTGTAATGGGATATTAAGGCACCTAGTGGTGACAGTTTTAGAATTGATATTTTTTAAAAATTTACTTAGTAACTGCTTTATAGAGGCTGGTGCTCCTGTGTTTTGATGCATATATGTTTATTATGGATATTTCTTGTTGATGAATTGAACCTTTTATCATTATGTAAAGTCCTTCTGTATCTTTTAAGTTTTGATAGCTTAATGGTTATTTTTTCTGATATTAAGATTGCAACTCCTGCTTTCTTTTTGTTCCATTCTCCTGAAAATTTATTTTCTATCCTCTAACTCTGAGTCTTGAGTATTCCTTCTGATGAGATGTGTCTTCTGAAGACAGTATATTGTTGCATTATATTTCTTTATCCAGTTTTCCACTGTATGTTTTTTTAGTGGTGCATTTAGTTCATTTACATTCAGGATGATAATTGAGATGTGAGAGTTTATCACTATCATGAGACTCTTATAGACTCTGTTGTTGTTTGTTTATTTTTTTTTGTTGATTTTCTTTTGATTTGGGGGTTGATTTATGTATGTGTTTTCAATCTTGCAATTAAAATTGCATTATACATGCTTTATTGGTTCTTTGCTTTCTGGCATTTTGAGGGAGGAATATGGTTGTTCTTTTTGTTCTTTGTTTCTTCTGTGCTTAATACATTCTTTAGTGCTTCTTGTAGAGTTGGTCTGGAGGCAGCATACATTCTTAGGGATTGATTGGGAAGGATTTTAATTCCTTATCACTGATGAAACTTAGTTTAGCTGTGTAGGAAATTTTTGGTTGGTAATGTTTATCAATGAGTATTTTGAAGATTGGGCTCCTGACTCTTCCAGTCTGCAGTATTTTTGTAGATAAGCCTGCTGCTATTCTAATTGATCTTCCCTGGTAGGTAGTCTGATCTTTCTGTCTTGCTGCTTTAGGATTTTTTCATGTATACCTACATTATGTAAGTAAATTATTTGTCTAGAAGTTGGTGTTCTCAGTTGATGCCTTGCAGAAATTCTTTGTATCTCTTGTGTTAGGATAGTCTCATCTCTGGTAAAATATGGGAAGTTTTCTTGGATGACCTCTTGAAATGTTTGTTCCAGGCTGCTCTCATTCTCCTTATCTGCTTCAGGGATATCTAACAGTCTTAAGTTTGGTCTCTTAATATAGTTGCACATCTCCTGAAAGTTTTGTTCCATTTTTTTAAGTTTCCTTTCTATGTTTTTAACAGATTGGGCAAGTTCCAGATATTGGTCTTCAAGTTCTGAGATTCTTTCTTCCACTGGGTTAATTCTATCCTCCATGCTTGTCAGCTTATTATTTATTTTATTTACTATGTTCTTTATAGTTTACATCTAAGCCATTAGTTCTTTCCTGTTTTCGTGTTGCTTTTCCAGCCACTCCTTGATCTCTGCATTTGTGGTCTGAGACCAGTCAATCTGGGTAGTCCTCATTTGAGTTCTGAGTCTGTATTCTTATGAACTATCTCCTTTGGACTTTGTATGGTACCTGTGTTTCTTCTTTCATTTTTCCTCATTTGTGGTGGGTTATTCTTTTTTCTTTCTTTCTTGTTTTTATTTCCCTTGCTCAGTGAGAAAGGGAGTAGTTTTCACTTCTTTTTGCTCAACCCCTTATTCTCCCTTGGATAAAGTCTCTGGACTAGTTCAGTTTTGGAGCCAGGTTGGAGCAGGGGAACTATGTTACTCCCTTGCAGATTTGATATTTGAATGAGGTGTGTCAGGGGCTGCTAAGATTCCAAAAGGTGTCTGATGATCATAATGTTTGTTGATTGGTGTGTGGGACACCAAGGGTCCACTTCCTACCACCTTATAGTATGTCCATAAAATGGGAGCATGTGTATCTCTCCTGAGTACAAAAATAACATGAGAGAAGGGAAAGGAGTTAATAAAGAAAGAATGTGGAGGGGATGACAATGGAGGGAGCAAAAAAGAGGAGGAAAAGATATAAACCAACTAACAGGGAGACAAGCAAAAAGAGAAAGAAAAAAGAGGGAGAAAAAAACAAACCAAAATAGCAGCAAAACAAAAAACAAAAAGAAAGAAAGAAAAGAGAGTGCACAAACAAACCAACCCCCCCCAAAAAAACTAAAATCAATAATATGAGGAAATTTTTATATTCATATATAGCCTTATGGGACAGAAAGCAGAAGGAGACTGGGTAAAACAGATCTAAGTGTCCACTTCCAACAGGCTATATTTAAAAAAAAAGTAGGTAGAATCAGATACAAAAACAAGCAAACAAAAAACATTTGTAATCCTTGAGCACCCTTTTGACAGTTTCAAGACCTCAGTACACCCAGGAATCTGAGAGCTGTGCCACGCAGCTGCCTAAGCAGAAAAGTTCGGGCCTCTCTTTCCCACATCTCCACTCAATCAGTCGTTCACATAACCTTTACTGACACCCATTCATTTATGCAGAGATTCATGAACCCAAATCGCCTCCATTGTCATCTTGGAATCAGTCCAATCTTATTTCTTATGGCATGGGTTTTTGTTGTTTAGATCAGGAATTGGTTGCCTATTCCAATGCACATAAGGGTATCTCCTGCGTTTTCTTCTAAGATTCTTACAGTTTTAGGTTTTACATTTAGGCCTTTAATCAATTTGAGTTGATTTTTGTGTATGGTGATGGGTAGGGGGTCCTGTTTAATTTTTTATGCATGTGGTCAGGCAGTTTTTCCAGCATCATTTATTGTGTAGGTTTACCCTTCCTACTGGTTGCTGTTGGAGGCTTTGTTGAAGATGAGTTGGTTGAGAAATTGAGGTTTTGCTTCTGGAATTTCTATCCTGTTCCTTTGATCTATATGCCTGTTCTTGTACCAATACCAGTTGTTTTGACTATTGTAGTCTTATAATAAAGTTTGAAGTCTGGAAGTGTGATACTAGCGGCTTTGTTTCTTTTGCTGAGACTTGTTTTAACTAATTGTGTTCATTTATGTTTTCATATGAATTTCTATATTGTTGTTTCCAGGTCTGAGAAGAATGATGCTGGTAATTTACTGGGTATAGCACTGAATCTCTAGATTTCCTTTGGTAGAATGTACATCTTAACAACGTTGATTCTTCCAATTCACGAGCATGTAATATTTTTCCATTTGTTTGTGTCTTCATGGTGATGCACACCCATAGTCTCAGTTACTCAGGAGACTGAGTCTGAAGAATCACTTTATCCAAGGAGTTTAAGACTGCAATGAGCTATGATCTTGCCACGGTACTCCATCATGGGTGACAGTGAGATTGCATCTCTTTAAAAAGTGAGATCAGCTTAACTACTGGAAGAAAAATGCAATAGCATTATTTCCAAATTCCACTTCATTTCTTAGAGTTTTATATATTAATACATTAATTTACTTAATAATTACTTATTGAGATAAATATTTAATAAGTTAAACTAGTTATTTATTTAATACCAGAAGCATATTTTTATTAGGAAAACTTCAAGCTTTAACTAATGCTTCATATAAGCAAACAAAGGGTCATTTTATTTAAAAGAAAAATTTATTTTAATGATGTGGGGTAAAATTTAGGTGTAGGTATACAAATATTCATATTATTGATGTCTAAATCTTGCACTTGTCTCTTTCATAAACCATAACATTATGTAAACTGCTTAAACTTTGTCATATATAATATTCATTTTGTGTGCACTTGCATACTTTAATGAATTTTCTTTTAAGCATTCTTAGATACTTTTTATTAAGCTTTTCAGAAATGTATGTTATCATTGATTGTAACAAATTTTCTCTTTTCTCGTGTGCTCTGATTTCATTCTATAATTGCACTAAATTAAGTGGTGTATTACAGAGTTTTATTAGAATGTCTTTGCAACCATTTTTCTGTTGTGCTACCTGCCAAAAACATATTTTAATTTTTAAATATGACAGAAATAGTAGAATTTAAAGTAATATTAAGATAAGAAACTTTAAAATAAAATGAGCAAGTTGAGAAAATCATCATGTAAACAATTAAGAATGATAATGATTAATTTAGAAGGTTTTTGTTAATTTTTTCTAAATTTTATTTGTTGTATTGATTTATTTTCCTCTCTTGATTAGAAGTCTTAGAAATATGTTTTTCAGACTTTCTTGTGTCTAGTGTTCTAGACTCATGTTACAATTTGTCAGTGATATATAAATATAAAATAATTGAAAGACAAATGTAGATGATGTGGATTTTGACAGATGTGGAAGCTGTTGTGAAGTGTTTGTTTGTTTGTAGCAGTCTATCCTGCTAACTACCCACCTTTGGATTGCAGATGAAGGCAGCTGCTGTTTCCTAGAGAATTCTGATCTTGCCTAGTCTCTGGTCTATAGCTGTCACAGTTAATATGGAAGCTAGAGGTATTTTCTTTTCACTTCGCTAGCCCTTCCAATGTTATTGTGGGCACCTGCTTTAAATGTCCATAGTTGTTTCTGTTATACTGATTAAGCCATGACTGGCAGAGTATTCCTAAAATAATATTAATACTCTTTTTTGAAATTTTTTTATTTTTTTCTGTTTTCATGATTTATTTATTTTTTTAATCAATATTTTTTATTATGGTTTTGTGGGGTACAGTTAAGGGTTAGGTGTGCAATTACGTTTCATTCAGGCACCCTGTTGATAAGAGGTGTTTCCCCATCCCCAGACAGGTATTTGCTACTATTAATCCCATTCCCACCCCCCATAGTTTCCCAGTACCATCAGTCATTTTCTTATAGTATTACATTGGATGTTCAAGGTCCATTATATGAGAGAGAACATGTGATACTTGGATCTTTGTTTCTGTGAGAGGTCACTCAGTATTATAGACTCTAGTTCCATCCAGGTTGCTGCAAAATTCATGATTTTGTTCTTTTTTATGGCTGCGTAGTATTCCATCGTGTATATGTACCACATTTTTTAATCCAGTCCTCTTTTGATGGGCAGCATGGTTGTTTCCAGGTTCTTGCTATTGTGAACAATGATGCGATAAACATACATGTGCAGGTATCTTTTTGATAGAGTGATTTGAGTTCTTAAGGGTATACACCCAGTAGGGGGATTGTGAGGTCATATGGGAGGCTGATATTTAGAGCTTTTAGAAATCGCCACACTGCTTTCCACAGAGGTTGCACTAGTTTACACTCCCACCAACAGTGTAGAAGTGTTCCCTTTTCGCCACACCCTCTCCAGCAGCTGTTATTTTTTGACTTGTTGATAATTGCCATTCTGACTGGAGTTAGCTGGTATCATAGTGTGGTTTTGATTTGCATCTCCCTGATTAGTGAGGTTGAACATTTCTTCATGTGTTTGTTGGCTGCTCGGATGTCCTCTTTTGTGAAGTGTCTGTTCATATCGTTTGCCCATTTGATAATGGGGTTGTTTGTTTTTTTCTTTTCAGCACATTTGAGTTCCTGGTAGATCCAGGATGTTAAGCCTTTGTCAGACCTGGTGTTGGCAAATATTTTTTCCCAGTGTGTAGGCTGTCTCCCTGCTCTCTTGATGGTTTCTTTGGCCTTGCAGAAGCTTGTCAGTGTAATAAGGTCCCACTTGTCTATCTTCTCTCTTGTAACCTGTGGGTTTTGGATTTTGTTCAGGAATTGGATGCCAGTTCCCACTTCCATGAGGGTATTTCCTTCATTTTCTAAGGTTCTTATGGTTTGAGGTTTTACATTTAGGTCTCTGATCCATTTGGAGTTAACTTTTGTGCATGGGGATAGATAGGGATCCTGTTTCAATCTTCTGCATGTGGTCAGTCAGTTTTCCCAGCACCATTTAATCAATAGGTTCTCCTCTCCCCAGTGGTAGGTGGTAGAGGCCTTGTTGAAGATGAGTTGGTTGAGAAATTGAGGTTTTGCTTCTGCAATCTCCATTCTATTCCATTGATCTATATGCCTGTTCCTATACCAATACCAAGCTGTTTTGATGATTGTAGCCTTATAGTAAAGTTTGAAGTCTGGTAGTGTGATACCACCTGCTTTGTTTTTTTTTTTTGCTGAGGATTGTTCTGGCTATTCTTGGACATTTGTGTTTCCATATGAATTCCTGTGTTGTTTTTTCTAGGTCTGAGAAGAATGTTGCTGGTAATTTGATGGGTATTGCATTGAATTTGTAGATTGCCTTAGGTAAGAGGGACATCTTCACAATGTTGATTCTTCTAATCCATGAGCATGGGATATTTTTCCACTTGTTTGTGTCATCTTTGATTTCTTTGAGCAGTGTTTTGTAATTTTCATTGTAAAGGTCTTTCATGTCTCTGATTAGGAAGATGCCAAGGTATTTCATTATTTTTGTGGCTATTGGGAATGGAATTGTGGTTTTTATTTGAGTTTCTGTTTGTTTATTATTGGTGTAGAGAAATGCGATGGTCTTTTGTACATTTATTTTGTATCCTGAGACTTTGCCAAAGGCCTTTATCAGTGTAAGGAGGTTTTTGACAGATTCTCTTGGGTTTTCAAGGTACACAATCATATCATCTGCAAAGAGAGATAACTTGACTTCCCCTTTTCCTATTTGGTTACCCCTGATTGCCTCCTCTTCTCTGATTGCTCGAGCCAGGACTTCCAATACTATGTTGAACAGGAGGGGTGATAGTGGGCATCCTTGTCTTGTTCCAGTTTTTAGGGGAAATGGTTCTAATTTTTGTCCATTTAGGAGTATGCTGACTGTGGGTTTCTCGTAGATGGCTTTTACAATTTTGAAGTATGTTCCCCGTATGCCTAGATGTTCAAGGGTTTTTATCAAGAAGGAGTGCTGGATTTTATCAAAAGCTTTTTCTGCATCTAATTCTATAATCATGTGGTTTTTGTTTTGACATCTGTTGATGTATTTAATTACATTTATGGTTTTACGAATGTTGAACCAGCCTTGCATGCCAGGAATGAAGCCTACTTGGTCATGATGGATGATTTTTGAGATGTATTGCTGAATTCAGTTTGCTAGGATCTTGTTGAGAATTTTAGCATCTATGGTCATCAAAGATATTGGCCTGTAGTTCTCTTTCTTTGTTGGATCTTTACCTGGCTTGGGTATCATTGTGATGTTGGCTTTGTAAAATGATTTGGGGAGAGATCCATCTTTTTCAATCACCTGGAATACCTTCAGTAGGATTGGTATCAGCTCCTCCTTAAATGTCTTGTAGAATTCTGCTGGAAAGCCATCCGGACCAGGTCTTTTTTTGTAGGAAGTTTTCTTATTACGTAGTTGATTTCCTTGATTGTTATTGGTCTATTTAGGGTCTCAATTTCTTCTTGTTCCAATTTAGGTAGGTTGTGTGATGTCAGAAATTCCTCCATTTCCTTAAGGTTTTCCAGTTTGTTTCCTTACAAGTGTACGTAGTAGTCTCTAATGATCTTTTGTATTTCTTCAGGGTCAGATGTGACTTCATCTTTTGTGTTTCTGATTGTGCTTATTTGATTTTTTTCTCGTTTTTTCTTGGTCAGTCTAGCTAGGGGACCACCGATCTTGTTTATTCTTTTGAAGAACCAACTTTTTGTTTCATTTATTTTTTGTATTATCTTTTTGTCTTCTATGTCCTGGATTTGAGCTTTTATTTTGGTAATCTGGATTCTTCTGCTGAAATTAGGTTTTTGTGGTCTTGCTTTTCCAGCTTATTTAGGTGGCTTGTTAGGTTGTTGATTTGTGGTGCATTTAGTCCATTCACATTTAGGCTAATAACTGAAATGCCAGAGTTGATCCCTGTCATGAGGTTCTTACAGAATTGTTCCTGTTTGTTTGTTGTCTTTCTTTGGGTTCTGGAGTTGGCTCATGTGTGTTTTTAATCTTTTGCCTGTACTCTTGTTAAGAATGTTGTTGTTCTTTTTTCTTTTTCTTCTGTGTTCAGTACTTTCTTAAGTGTTTCTTGTAGAGGTGGTCTGGTGACAGTGTAGCTTCTTAGGGATTGGATATCTGGAAAAGATTTCAATTCTCCCTCACTAATGAAGCTTAGTTTGGCTGGGTAGGTTATTCTTGGTTGAAATTGATTATCTTTTAGAACTTTGAAGATAGGGCTCCAGGCTCTCCTAGCCTGAAGGGTTTCTGTGGATATATCTGCTGCTATTCTAATTGGTCTTCCCTGGTAGGTAGTTTGGCCTTTTTCTCTTGCTGCCTTTAGGATTTTTTCTTTTATAGCTACTTTGTTTAGGTGAATTATTATGTGTCTGGGAGTTGGTCTTCTCATTTGTTGTCTTGCAGGGGTTCTCTGAATCTCTTGTGTTTGAATTTTTTCATCCTTGATGAGATGAGGAAAGTTATCTTGAATGATTTCATGAAATGTTTGTTCCAGTGTGGCTTCTGTTTCTCTCTCTGCCTCAGGAAGCCCAATTACTCTTAGGTTTGGTCTCTTGATGTGATCATTCATCTCTTGCAGGTTTTGTTCTGTCTTTTTGAGTTTCTTTTCTATGCTTTTGACAGTTTTGGTTAGTTCTGTGTTTTGGTCTTCGAGCTCTGAGATTCTTTCTTCTGCTTGGCTAATTCTGCTTTCCATGCTTATTAGTCTGTTATTCATTTCCATCACAGTATTTTTTACTGCTGTTATTTCTGACATCAGCCCCTTCTTATTTTCCTCTTGTCTCTCCTCAATTTTTTAAATTCTCTCCATTAATGTCTTGATGTCTGGGTTTGTTGCATGTGACCAGTCATTCTGGGGGCTCTTCATTGTTTTTGTTCCAGAATTTGTTTTCTCAGTGTCGGAACTCCCAGGCATCTTTGTGACACTTATATTCTTCTTTTGGTTTTTCTTCATTTGTGTGGTTTTTTCCCCCTCCCTACTTTTTCCTTCCCTCCATGCTACCATCTTCTTTAATTCTGTTATTCAGGGGCAAAGTCATTGGTTTTACTTCTGTTTATTCAATCTCCTATTCTTTATGTATGCCCTCTTACTTTGTTCAATTCTGGAGTTGCACTGTAGGTTGAGGGTGGTCCTTTTTGCAGTTTTGAGATTTACTTAAGTGGGGAGCTGTGATTCAAAATCTATCTGCAGGTCCTGGTATTCGCTGACAGATGTGTGGATCATCTGGAACCCACTTCCCACTGCCTAGGAATCTGTCCATGCAGTGGTGCTGTAGGTTTACTCCCTGAAATAAAATGTGGTTAGCAGAGGGAAGAGAATGAAGCAGACAGTGGGTTGAAGAGGTGGGTGGAGAGATAGAGGAGTAAGGGGGGAAACAAATGTGTGCCAACAAATGGAGAGAGAGACCTATACTGAAACTGATAAAAACAATAGACCACAACTACTGACGAACCAATGCCCATACAAAAAAAAAAATAAAACATATAGTGATGCTAACATACAAGCTAACCAACCACATTATTGTTGTGCTGTTCCTCTATACAAAGATATGGTTTACAGAGAGAAGAAAATAGAAGAAAAGGAAGAGGGGGGGAAAAAAGGAACAAACAGTAGGAATAGAATTAAATAATTAAACTAACAGAATCAATGAAGCACACTCTGAGACTTTTCATTTAAGTCCAATGTCCTTTCAGTTCTGATTTTTAGCTTTCTTTTCAAGCAGGTAAATTAGTTTGTAGTTAGGGTCAGCTGCCCCTGGTCTGCTGTGAAGGACAGTTCAGATCACCCTCTGTTCACTACTCTGGCCTATGTCCTTTTCAAGCTTGTTTCTCCCGTTTCAGTGTTGTTGCCTTGAATCGCCAGCAGGTGGTGCTATCTCAGCTGCTCGCCCCAGAGGGGGTTGGGCCGGACAGGAACTGGCGAGACTGGAGATGAATGCCTGTCTCAGGGCACAGGCAGGAGACTCATGGCGGGCAGCATGTCTTGGTCACAGGAGAACTGGCAGCGATCCCAGCAGATCTTCCCTGAAGGGGCTTCAAGGACTGAAGTCATGGATCGCCTCCATCCTGGGTGGTGCGATGTGCTACCGGTGGCGGCTGCAGCAGTGGCGCCTGTGCTGCAGTGGTTGTCCAGTCCGCTGTGATGCCCCAGCAGTGGCAATGGCTGAGCTCCGTATGAAGAGCAGGCTGCGACTTTGGGGTCCGCAGCCCCCAGGACAAGAGCCAGAGACCCACTGCAGTTCTCCTTTGCAGAGGGTTTCACAGACCAGGTTGCCCCGTCACCATCTTGCTGGAAGTCCTATTAATACTCTTTATACTTTTCTGATAATGAAGATAGTTGCTCGTCACCACATTTGAAGTAATTCTATTTCATAAAATAACTTGATATTATGCCATCATTTGTTTTTCCACGTCTAAACTTCCATATTCAAAATCTCAAACTTTTGGAGGGAAGTAACGACAATATAAACTTTTTTTAAAATCCCAGATGAAATGGTTTCTCAATCCTTATATATTAACTTTTATAGCCATAAAAGTTGTTTTTGTCTTATGGTCTTGTATGATATGACTGATAAAACAACTGTCTTAGTTATTTTGGCTACAATTTTTCTGTTATGCCTTTGAATCTCAATTTAATCTCAATAACTTATGTTCATATTTTAGATATGCTTTTTGTATATGAGTTTCTATTCAACAATAATTAAACATGGCTGCCTTTTAATTAGAAATTCTTTTCCACTTACATTTATTGTGATTAACAATATATTTTCATGTTTCTATGTTTTATTCAGTGAGTGGTTTCATACGATCTGATAGTCTACAACAAAAAGAAAAGTTTATGTGCTCTCAAGTCATCCATTATGCCACAATTTAAAAATAAGAAATAATAAAATGTTACTTTTGAAATACTATCTCCTCTGGACAGGAATAGTAAAGATCTGCTACCCCATTTGGTGGATTAAGAGCAATGTTTATCTCTTCTTGGAGCTGTTGATTTTAAAGTTTACAAAGATCTTTCTTTATCTGTATTTGTTCTGCCTTTAGAGTGCAGATTGTCTATTTTCCTGTATTGTCATAGCTTACTTAGCCATTGAGAAGAATTTTCCTTCTTAGACATGCAAAACATTTACAACTCACTTTTTTTGGTGTGTGTTTGAGGACCCAGGGATAGAATCATGGGTTGAAAAACAAAAGCAACAAACCTTGGGTTTATTTGTCAGAATTATAAACTTTTATTATATAAGTTGGTGGGTTAGTGAGTGGTGCCAATTCATGCAAATGTAATGGTAGCCAATTATTTTATCTATACATAGCCTTTAAGGATTATGATCTTTATTTTAACAATGGATTTCTGTACTTATCCAAACCACCTGATCTCTATTTATCGGCTACTGCCTTGAGAAAATATGAAACAGAAGTCACAGGAGGAGAGGCACCTTAGGCACTCACTTATTTAACAGATTTTATTATGCACTAAACTTGTTCCAAGTACTTTTCCTAGTGACAGAAACAGAACAATTAACAAATGGAATGAGAATTGAATTTGTGTTTTTATGGAACTTATAATACAATAGAGGGAAATAGGCAAATAACATATCTGATGTCAAACTGCAAAATGTGTTCCAAAGAATAATAAAGAAGGTTGTGGATTAAGGAGTGTGTGTGAGAGAGCTGTAATATATAATGTACATTCAAAGACAGAGCTCTGAGTTACGCCAAAGTGAACAGTTTATGGATAATGAGAGGAACAACAATGAAGTTATGAAAAGATGAATTAATAAAAAGCTGTTACCTGTGAAGTAGGAAGAGAACTAGGATAATATGATATCTAGAATTCAAGGGAGTAAGGTGTTCTAAGGAGGAGAGTGGCATTCTGCATGAAGATAAATATTAACATTGAGCAGTGTTTTTTCAGCTGTAGGAAGAAAAAGAACTGATTACAAAGTCTTCATAAGATGGGGGAGATTGGGGAAAGAATAAGTATGAGCAATTCTTTCCAGATGTTTACTATAAGAAGAACTTAGTGGGTTACCTGGTGGGTGAAGTGGGGTCAATAGAGTTTGCAAGGATGGAAAAAGTGATATAATTTATCTTTCATTTCTGATGAGAATAACAAAGAGGAAAATTTGCTAATGCAGAGGTTAATAAAATGAATGTAGCACTGTCATAGGTAGATGAGAGAAGATAGAATTGATCACATAACTTGAAAGTTAGACCATAGATAGAAGGTGTATATGTAGATACATAATCATAGTATAAAATGAAAGAAGAGTGTATACATGCATCAGGGAGATGGAGTTATGATGTGTGTAGAATACATTTTGTAATTTCTTCAATATTCTTAGTAAAACAAGGCATCAATTCAGAAAGTGAGGAACAGGGAGAAATTATGGGGAGATTGAGGAGATGAGAAGATACTGAATAGTTTTCTAAAAGTATGGGAAGTGAAGGGGTTAGGGTAATGTGGAATCATTGCCAGGTAAACTTTAGAGTTCATTTGATATTTGTTATCATAGATTTGAATTGAGACCAGCAAATTCAGGGAAAACTTAATAACAACTGGCAGGCTAATAGAAGTGACTGCTATATATATCCAAAGTATAAGCTTATGCAGTGATACGGATGCACTCTAACTTATATCAGATTGTATCAAGCCAGTGGGCAAGCACAGAGCCTGAATTACGAGGTATACCACAGGACAGTCAAGGTATATGGAGAAACTTCAAGAAAGGTCCAGGTCTTACTCCAATCTGTGGCATTATTACCATCTGTGCTACTTAAATAAAAAAACCTGATAATGGTTGTGGCAGTCATACTACTGCCACAACCATTGTTTAGTGGTTCTGTAAGTTCCATTTACCTAATCACTTTTATACATGTAAGGTCTTAATTTCTTACAACCTAAAATAATATTAAAACTACTTGTGGTTTCAAAACAGAACAAATTCAGAGCACTGATCAAGGAAGAACAGAGGACTGAGCAAACATCAGAAGTGAAAGCATCTCCCACTACCACTGAACAATGTAACTAAAGAGAAAAGAAAGATATCTGTCACAAATGAAGAAAAACCGTGGAAGACCACAAGTAACTTCCAATGTAACAAAGAGAAAATGTCTGAAAAATCAGATCTCAGAGTCCAAACAATGGAAGTTACCAACAACTGACCCCAGAATACAAGAGGATTAGGGAATGAATGGAAAGAATGAGTAAGACCCAAGAAAGATAAGAGACAACACTGAAAGACACATAGCAGAGATTTTAGCCATAAAAAATTTCATCCAGGAAATAAATAACAAGATGACAAACATTGAAAGCAGAATTAATCAAGTAGAAGAAAGACTGTCAGAACTTGAAGAAAAAAAACCATGGAATTAACTTAATCTAAAAACAAAACAAAACAAAAAACAGGAAGAAAACTCAGAAGAAACAACAAAGCCTCTAAGAGATGTGTAATTATATAAAGAGGTTAAATCAGCACCTGATTGGTATCCCAGAAAAAAGGGAGGGGGAGAACACTGTGGAGCAAGTATTCCAGGAGATTATCCAGAAAACTTTCCCATCTCACTAGAGATGTGATCATCCAAACCCAAGAGATATAGAGAACCCCCACAAGACATAAAATGAGAAGACCAATTCCTAGACACAGTAATTCACCTACATAAAGTAGGCACAAAAGAAAAAGTCCTGAAGGCAGCAAGAGATAAAGGTCAGACTACCTACTGGGAAAAACCAATCAGAATAGCAACAGACTATAATAGAAGAAACACTACAAGCTAGAAGGGACTGGAGCCCAATATTAAAGTCTTCAAAGATAAGCGATTTAAACCAATAATTTCCTTCCCATCCAAGCTCAGCTTCATCAACAAGGTAGAATTAAAATCCTTCGTGGAAATCTAATCTCTAAGAGATTATGCAGCTTTCAGAGCAGTGCTACAGGAGATGCTTTAAAAAGTATTAAGCAGAGAAGAAAGAAAGAAAAAAAAATGACCATACACTTCCCAAGAGAATAGCATAAAACAGAATCTATAGAGAATATATCGCAATAGTGAACTTGAAAACATACACATATATCAACGCCAAAACTAAAAGAAAACAAGCAAACAAACAAAGAAAAAACTTTATAAGAACCTCATGATGGGAAAAAAAAATCATATTTCAATAATCAGCCTGAATATGAATGAACTAAATGCACCACTGAAAAGACACAGAATAGCACACTGGATACAAAGCAAAGACTCAATCATTTGCTGCATCCAGAAAACTCAGCTCACTTCAAGGGAAGCATACAGACACAAAGTTGGAGGATGGAAAAGGAATTTCCAGGCAAATGGATCACAAAACAAGACAGGAGTTGTGATCTTAATATCAGATAAAACAATCTTTAAGCTATCAAAAATTTAAGAAGATAAAAAAGATGCTTCATAATGACAAAAGATACAATTCAGCAACAAGAAATATCCATTCTAAACATATATGCAACCAACACAGGAGCACCAGCATTCATAAAGCAACTACTAAATAAATTAAATAAAGATATTGATCCTAACACTATTATAGCTGGGGACCTAAAGACTCCACCAACACCCTAGATAAATCATTAAGGCAAAAAAATCAATTTGGAACCACAACTTGACACTCAATCAAATCAACTAAATAGATACCTACAGAATATTCCACCCAACAATCACAGAATATGCATTTTACTCACCACCAAATGGAATGTACTCCAAGATCAATCACATCCTTGGCCATAAATTAAGCATAAACAAATTCTATAAGACTGAAATATTACCATGCATCTCCTCAGACCACAGTGGGATAAAAATGAATATCAACGCAATCAAAATTTCCCTCAAACCCACAAAGACATGGACACTAAACAGCATGATGCTGATCAACTCCTGGGTCAAAACCAAAATCGAAACAAAAATTAAAAGTTTCCTGTAAACAAAAGTAAATGAAGAACCATCTTACCCAAACTTCTGGGATGCCATGAAAACAGTTCTAAGCGGGGAATTTATCACTCTACAAAGACATATCAAGAAAACGGAAAGATCTCAAGTTAATAGCCTAACAAGTCACCTAAGAGAGCTGGAAAGACAAGACCACCAAAACCCTAACTTCAGCAGAAGAATCCGGATCACCAAAGTAAAAGCCCAAATACAGGACATAGAAGACAAAAATATCACAGAAAAAAATTAATGAAACAGAAAGCTGGTTCTTTTAAAGAATTAACAAGACTGATGGACCCCTAGCCAGAATGACCAAGAAAAAGAGAGACAAAGCCCAAATAAACACAATCAGAAATACAAAGGATCAAATCACAATGCCCCCGAGGAAGTACAGATTATCAGAGATTACAATGCACACCTCTATGGAAACAAACTTGATAACCTAAATGAAATGGAGAACTTCCCAACATCACATAATCTCCCAAGATTGAAACAAGAAGACAATGAGACACTAAATAGACCAATAACAACCCAGAAAATTGACTCTGTCATAAGACAACTACCTACAAAAAAAAAAAAAAAAAAAGCCGTGGATGGGATGGCTTTCCAGCAGAATTCGACAAAACATAAAAGGAGAAGTTGATACCAATATTTGAAAGTATTGCAGGCAATTGAGAAAGATAGAATTCTCGTAAAATCATTTTATGGAGCTAAAATCACACCGATATCCAAACCAGGTAAAGATACAACAACAACAACAAAAAGATCTACAGGCAAATATCCCTATTGAACATAGATACAAAAATCCTCAACAAGATTCTAGCAAATTGGATCCAACAACACATGTCAAAAATCATCTACCATGAACAAATAGGCTTCAACCTCAGGATACAAGACTAGTTCAACAAGACCATAAATATAATTAAATTCATCAACAGAGGTACAAACAAGAACCACACGATTATACCACTAGATGCAGAAAAAACTTTTCATAAAATCCAGCATCCTTCTTGATAAAAACCCTAAAACACCTAGGCATAGAAGGAACATACCTCAAAATAGTAAGAGCCATCTATGATAAACCCACAGCCAGCATATTGCTAAACTGACAGAAACTGGAAGCATTTCCCCTGAAAAATGGAAGAAGACAAGGCTGCCCACTCTCATCTCTCTTGTTCAACATTGTGTTGAAAGTCCTAGCTAGAGCAGTTAGATAAGAGAAGGAAATCAGAGGTATCCAAATAGGAAAAGAGAAAGTTAAGTTACCCTTCACTGCTGATGATATGATCCTATATTTTGAAAATCCAAAAGGATCTGTCGAAAACCTGCTTACACTGATAAAGGACTTTGGCAAAGTCTCAGCTTACAAAATAAGTGTGCAAAAGACAGTCATTTTCTTATACACTAACAACAAGCAGGCAGAGAACCGAATAAAAGGTTCAATTTCATTCACAATAACCATTTTTTAAAAATGAAATATTTTGGCATCTTCCCAACAAGAAAAGTGAAATACCTTTACAATTAAAACAACAAAACACTGCTCAAAGAAATCCAAGAAGACACAAACAAATGGGAAAATATTCCATGCTCATGGATAGGAAGAATCAACATTGTTAAGATGTCCATCCTACCAAAGGCAATCTACAGATTCAATGTAATACCTATTAGATTATCAACATCATTCTTCTCAGACCTGGAAAAGACAATATAGAAATCCATATGGAAACATATATGACCATGAATAGACAAAACAATCTTTAGAAAAAGAAACAAAGCAGGAGGTATCACACTTCTAGACTTCAAACTTTACTATAAGACTGCAGTCATCAAAACAGCCTTGTGTTGGTACAAGAACAAGCATATGGACCAATGGAACAGGATAGAGGTTCTGGAAGCAAATCTCAATTTCTCAACCAACTCATCTTCAACAAAGCCTCCACCAACAACTACTGGGGAGAGGAGAACCTATTCAGTAAATGGTGCTGGGAAAACTGGCTGACCACATGCAGAAGATTGAAACAGAGCCCCTACCTATCACCATACACAAAAATCAACTCTAAATGGATCAAAAGACCTAAAAATAAAACCTCAAACTATAAGAACCTTAGAAAATACAGGAGACACCCTTATGGAAATTGGAACTGGCAACAAATTCCTGATCAAAACTCCAAGAACCAATGCCATAAGCGATAAGATATACAAGTGGGACCTCATCAAATTGAAAAGTTTCTGCAACGTGGGGAGACAGTTCACAGATGGGAAAAATATATTTGCCAACTGTATATCTGACAAAGGCCTAACATCCAGGATCTACAAGGAACTCAAATGTGCCCAAAGGAAAAAAGCAAACAGTCCCATTAAAAAGTAGGCAAAAGACATGAATAGACACTTCTCAGAAGAAGATATATGGCTGCCAACAGACATATGAAAAAATGCTCAGCCTCACTAATCATCAGAGAAATGCAAATCAAAACCACATTGACATACCACCTAACCCCAGTGAGAATGGCCACCATTCATACAACAAATAGCAACAGATGCTGGTCAGCTTGCAGAGATAAAAGAACGCATCTACACTGCTGGTGGGAATACAAACTGGGGCAACCCCTTTGGAAAGAGTGTGGTGATTTCTAAAAGAACTAGGCATTAACCTTTCGTATGACTCAGCAGTCCCCCTACTGGGAATATACCCAGAGGAACTCAAAGCATTTTGTAAAAAAGATGTCTGCACACGCATGTTTACTGCAGCACTATTCACAATAGCAAAAACATGGATCATATTTTTTTATGCCTATTGAAACTGGACTGCATAAAAAAAAATGAGGTACATATACACAATGCGGCCATAAAGAAAGAAGACATATGGAATTTGCAGCAACTTCAATGGATTTAGAGACTATCATACTCAGTGATCTATCAGAAACAAAGAACAGAGTACTACATATTCTCACACATAAGCAGACCCTGAACAATTACCATAATACTTTAAGAAAGGAATTGGCAGTAGTGAGGTTGCTACCAGAGTAGTGGTGGCAAGGGGGACACAACATCAATAAGGGTAACTGATCTCAAACCAGGTAAAGTGGGAACCAAAGGCAGGCCCAAATTTTACCTATATGGTGACCACTTGTTTACCTAATACTGAATTGTACCCCACATCTTTAAAATAATAAAAAAGGAGAAATGAGAGAATTAAAACAAAGAAAAATATCACTCCCATTTGAAAGAGCAGGCGAAATGTCGGTGGTGTTTAAAATGGCCTTCAGTCCTCAGAGAAGTATAGAAAGATGAGAGAACATTTTACAACTGGGACATTATCTCAGATAATACATGCAAATGTTCAAATTTAAATACATTGAATTATTGACACCTGTAACCAATACATAGGATCTAACTGAAACTAACAAGTTACTTTCTCAAAATAGAAAATAAATAGAACAATAATCACAAATTATATTATTCACTATTATGGATTTGATAAGTCAAAGCCTTTTATTAATTAGTAGATACCCAAACTGCAAAGAATTATAATAGGGCCTTGCTAATAGCAAACACTTTTTGGATCAGAACACACAGCTACACATCCTTGAATTTTTTTGTACCTAACACTTAAAAGTTGAAGAAAAATTACTTGTATACCTTTGGTTTGTGCATATTTCTGTCAGTCATTATAATTCTTTTGACAATTATAATTTCTCCACACAAATGTTCAAGTTTTTTTAGAGTTATACATTCCACAAACTGATTCACTGTTTACCACCAGTTCTTTCATTCTATGTCTTCTCTATTTCATAGTTATTTTTTGAACATTATGAAATACTTGAGGTAAACTTTAAAGTCAAATATAGTGAAGAGGCATACTCTCACACAGCATAAAAATAGAATATAGACACAGTTTAAACTTTATGTTTGTACAATCCGGTGCTCATGTGCCATTTCCTCTGTACAAGGTTATTTCTATTCTATTCTTAGTGGCTATAATACCCATGTATTCCATACATTTTCAAAAAATGTGTTAACTTTAACATTTATAGTTCAACAACAAAAGCATACATACACTATGCTATTATTTCCATGCATTGTTTAGTAAGACTTTAAACATATATGAATGAAAGTTGACGGTACCTCTCTTAACATTTTTCCCCCAGTGAGCTATGAAAATTATTTATAGCAGTTCTGGAATTAGTCTGAACCCTATTGCTAACGTTCTTGTGTCCTTGTATGTCACTAACCCTAGTAACATCATAGAACACACTGATGTTCAATATTTCTTTGTAATCATGAATATGAGAAATTTCAGGATGGTTTATGGCAGTGTGTCAACATTATTTACTGGTGACCGTAGAACTGAAAATGGCTATCCGTGAAGCTGGTTCCATATCAATAGTGCACCTGCATGACTAGTACAGTAAAAGAAACCTTTCCTGAGATTCCATGTTGGGCTTCTTGGTTCTGAGGTACTTTGTGCATACATTGGTGGTTTCTGACTCAAGTGAGATATATAGAAACATATTAATATATTCCTCTTAATTGAGGGAAGAAAATAGCAGCAGGAGCCTGGCATGTCCTAACCCCTTGCTGGGAGACAGCTTTAGGCTGTGATATAAACCCTTAATTTGAATATTGCTGCAATATTGTATCCTGTTCTGCAATAGACTGTAGATTTGTAGGCATTGTATTTGGGACCCTGAAAGTCTTCTTTAGCAATTGAAATCTGTCTACCTACCACTGTGCACTTAGCAGCATTATATTTGTGAAACCAATTCATGCTCATAGATATAGAGCACTAATTACTTTATATTTTGTGCTGCCTGCCTATTTCCATTGCAAGAAAATACTACTATTTGTTTTTTCATTATCTTATTGATAAATATTAAAGTTGTATTTTATAAAGTAATGCCTCAATTAGCATTCTAGTATATGTCTCCACCTGTGTATATAGAAGAATGGAGTTACTAGGTCAAATGATATAACTTTAATTTCAAAAATTTTGCTAGAGTGCTGAACTCATATCAAATTATACATTCAGAATCAGTATATGTGTTCTCATTCTCCATATATTAGAAAAAATTACACTTTTTTACTTTTATATATGTTGGCCAATATATAAAATGGTTATTGAATTAATACTGTGATTTTTCTGTAAATGGTAAACATCCTTCTATATTTATTGAGCATGAGTATTTGCTCTTCTGTGAATTACTTTTTCATATATTTTACTTATTTTTGGATTTGGGTTATTTATTTTTCTTATTAATTTGCACAATTTATTTCCATAATCTGTATAGTAACAGTTGTTCACATGTGCAGCAAGTATCTTCTGCAAATCTGGAATTTATGGTTTCACTTTTTATTATATCTTTTGAGAATTTTAAAATGTAGTCTATTTTATACATTTTGCATTGTTTCTGTTTCTTTTACATCTTGTTTAAAAAAATGCTTGGATAACTTGAGATCTTAGGGATATTTTTCTGTATGTTCTAAATTCTACAATTTTACAGTTTCACAAATATATTTTTAATCCATATATAATTAACTCTAGGTATAGTATGAAGTAAGAGTCATATTTTTTCATATTCATAATAAATTTATCAGATTGCTAAAAATCATGTTTCTCCTGAAAATATAAAGCACATTAATATATTTTATGTTAAAATATTATTGCATTTCTACGATTAAACCCAATTTGTTCATGTCTTTGACTATATTTCTATATATGAGTTTTTCAGTGCTCACATCTATGATCACACTGAGATTATATTCTACACTTTTGAGGTTTTTTTCATGCATTTGTAGAGTTCCAATATCATAGATGAGCAGGTCATAAAATGTTAATGAATAATTTTTTTTCATTCTCTGGAAGGATTTGAATACGTTTAGAATTTTCTGTTCTTTGAATGTTGGTGAGACTAGTTAATACAACTATCTGGGGTAAGTTCTTTTGTTGTAAAAAAAAAGTTTTAAATATTCAGTTTATTTTATAATTGTAGAAATAATTTAAATTTTCTATTTAGTCCTTAGGTTTTTATAGGAGAAGGCTTAGAGTGTTTATTTATCTCAGTTTTAGGATGTGCAGCACAGACCTTTTCATAGAATTTTGTTGGTTTTAACTCCTTCACCCATACCAGTATATATGATCTGATGTATCCTCCAGACATCCGCTTCTGCAGATTTTAACTAAATCCTGACAGTTATAGTAAAGGAAGTGGTTATTGGAAAAGATAGTTTTAAAAGCTAGAGGATATGTTTTAGGTAAAATAGAAAAAGAAAAATAAATTCAGCTATATGCTTTTAATTAGGGACACCTTTAAACTATAGGAAGATAGAATACAAGAAAGTCAGACAAACAAGAGGACAGTATAATGGTAAACCATTGTAGCTGTAGTAATCTCTATCATTATTGATTATTAAAAATAGTAGGGAATTGAATGTACTAAAGCTTTCTACACCTTTATTGCTATGTTAATGTCAATTAAAATTTAGAACATCACCATATACTAAAAATTTCATTTTTACAGGAAAGATCTGAAATTTTTTTTTTTTTTTTTTGAGTTGGAGTCTCACTCTGTCGCCCAGACTGGAGTGCAGTGGCCGCTCCTGGCCCCCGCAGCCTCGCCTGCTGGGCTTCTGCGATCCTTCCGCCTCAGCCTTCCGAGTAGCCGGAATTACAGGCATGTGCAACCACGCCCGGCTGATTTTTTGATTTATTGTAGAGATGAAGTCTCGCTGCCCAGGCGGGTCTTGAACCCGCGGGCTCAGCCTATCCACTTACCTCAGCCTCCCAAAGGCACGGGATTACAGGCTGAGCCACCGAGCCCGGCTAAGATATGAAAATTTTAATTGCAATCAATTAGTAACAAAATCTGAAAAAATAAAACATACTTATGATAAACAAAAATATGTAATGAATAAGAGATCAGCCATTAATGGAAAGTACTCTCTCACATTCTAATTATTTAAGAAAATTGTATCCTTTTATCTCTAGAAATTAAATTTTGGTATTATTTATTTGCCTCATATTTCAAATAATCCGATATATAAGTATAGAAGTTTGATTAGATTCAGGTTCACTTTTTAGGGACAAAATGCAGAGTGCTATGCACTCCCTATTATCACATTAAATAAAATGTGTGGGTGTCTTACTTCTAACAGTATTAAGATAGATCACATTTTAGCCTGATATATTATTATGAAGTTCCCCATAAATATTTTATCTAATTGTTTCATCATCACAGATGCCCTTTGCCTGTATCTATTATTAGCTTAAATGTGACACAATGGTGATTAAATATTTTTACCATTTCTTCTGTAATTTTTTTAACTGGAATTGTTCTATATCATTCTCCATATGTGGCAATATACCCTTGGATGTTTTTGTTACCTACATTTGAAATAGGTTTGTTTATCATTTAGGATTTTTTCTAACCGAGAAAATACAAACCAACTGACTCAAGCAAAAGGAAAACTGTTTCTCCTCCTAAAAACAATATAAAGAGAAAACTTCAAGATCAGCTTTATTTAGTGTTCTTATGATATCCTCAAGGTTTAACTCTTGACTTTGAATTGTTGTCAGTTCTATTTTGAGGCTTCATTTGGGACTCTCTTAACACAGATAGGTTTACCTTAATACTTCATTCCGTCCAATGAAAAAATTTGTTTTACCAGTAGTTAAAAAAGAAGTCCTAAAATCAATTTGTTTTGGTCTGATTGACATTGTGTGGGTAAAATATTTATCCTAAAATAATAAGGTCATTAATGTACTAGTTACCTATTAGTTTAGTCTAGGCTAGTCATTCTCAAAGTTTACTGTGCTCAGTGAAACACAGATTGCTGCGCCTCAACCCCAAATTTTGATTTAGTAGTCTAGAGAAAGACCAAAGAATTTCCATTTGTAACAAGTTCCCAAGAATCAAACTTTGAGAACTACTCGCCTCACTATTATGCTATACTCCTGGAAGCCAGATAATATTGATCATGTGGGCTTTCCTGGTTCACTTCCTTTATATCTTTGCTCAACTATCACCTTCTTAATCAGTTTATTTTAACCACCTTATTTGGAATCACAACATACTTCCCAACATTCTTTTTCTTTTTTCTTTTCTTTTTTTTGAGTTGGAGTCTCACTCTATCATGCAACTGGATTCCAGCAGCCTCGATCTGTTGGGCTCTGGTGATCTTTCTGCCTCAGCCTTCCAAGTAGCCAGAACTACAGGTGCATGCTACCACACCTGGCTAGTTTTTTTTTTTTTTTTAATCGTAGACATGAGGTCTCGCCAAGTTGCCCGGGTGGGTCTCGAACCCTCGGGCTCAGGCAATCCACTCACCTCAGCCTCCCAAAGCCCGGGATTACAGGCTGAGCCACCGAGCCTGGCTCTTCCCAACATTCTTTTTTTTTTTTGAGTTGGAGTCTCACTCTGTCACCCAGACTAGAGTGCAGTGACCGCTCCCGGCCATCGCAGCCTCGACCTGCTGGGCTCTGGCGATCCTTCCACCTCAGCCTTCCAAGTAGCTAGAACTATAGGCGCGCACTACCACGCCCGGCTCATTTTGATTTATTGTAGAGATGAGGTCTCACCAAGTTGCCCAGGCGGGTCTCGAACCCGCGGGCTCAGGCAATCCACTCACTTCCCAACATTCTTAATGATCCCCTTTATCCTGCCCTATTTCTATTATATAATTAATGAGTGTATGTATATTGCTTGCTGTCATGACAGCAGGGATTTGTTTGTTTGTCTTTAACACTCCCAAGTATCTAGAACACTACTTTATACATGGGGTTTACATATCTATTTATTAAATGGGTAAATGAATAGGCTATTTATTGATAAAAGATGATCTATCCAAAGCAAAATCAGAATGCTACCTTCATAAGTCTAAAAAACATTGACTTTTAGGACCTTACAAAATAAGTATGTCCCCAATTGATATTAGACTTATATAATCAGTTTTTTTAAATGTTCAGCACATAATCGTATTTAATATCTTCTAGTATCTAGTGCTAACTTAAAATATAAAGGTCTTTTCTATGTCTTACTTGAATATTTTATATTGTCCTTTTAAAAATCAGCAATATCAATTTTGTATACATCCTGCATCTTTTGCTTTGTATAACTAAAATCTTCTCTCTAAGCAAGTTTAATTATTTTTATCTTTTTCTCCTTTGAGTGATTTTTCACAGACTGTGCTCCATTTGGCAGCTCTGGTTTCATATACGTTCATTCTTTGGTTTCTTACTTAGTTTTAATTTGTTATGTAATTTTTGGTTTGTTTGTTTTCAGTCACTTCTTTTCTCAAGTCATCCTTTGTGATTATCCTATGATCATTCTTTCCCTTTTTTTAGTATTTCTCATTGTACCATATTCATCAATCCATTTAAAGTTCTTTAAAGTGAATTTAATTTAAAGAACATTTTCTTTGGAAATTGTTTGTATTTCTTAGTATAACTTTATTTTTTAATTGGAAAATATAGTTTACTTAGAAAGTAAATTAACGAGAGAAGAAAAAAGGAGATACAGAGCGAGATTGAAATTCACCTCTTCAAGTAAGGGAGGGGGCCAAAGCTAAGGAACATGGCAGTGGTAGCTCAGAGTCACATGGACGCACCAGAGTTTAGCAAAACAATGGTCTAACATAACTATCTGACATGCGTTTGCTATGTGATTTGTAATCATAGAGAATAATAGATAGAAGCAGGGAAATTGGAATAGCATCCCTGAGAGGATCTTAAATAATATATGTTTGGAATTAAAAGTAGGTAAGCATGGATTGAGTATATTTAGCAGGTATAGATGGCTGAGATAAGATGCCTAAGTAGGAAGTCATCAAACAATGCAATCTGTTGTAAGTCATACAAAGTCCTACATTGACAATGAGGGAACCTCTATCTCAGTCTTTGATTAATTCAGGAATATTTAGGTTATTGAATATTACCAAGAACTCCAAGCATTTTTTATTTAGGTATCTTACCTTACCAAATCTTAGGCATCAGTAACAACTGTAAGTAGCCATGCACCCTTTACCCTCATATAAAGATGAACAGGTCACCTGAGAAGGTGATTCATGTGAACTAAATTAAAGCACTATGGATATCAGATATTTATGTGATTTGGTGGGTTAGAGCTGGCCTATTCTTTCTAAATCATTTTTTCACTTTTCATTCCCTCACTTTAGGTCACTGCTATGTTACTTTTCTAGATTTTTGTTGTTGTTAGAGAAAATTGATGTGGTATGATATGATGATAGTTGTTATATCATTTTACTCATAGTTACTAAGGTCCTGGTATTTCCTCCTTAAGTGAACTCTCAAGCGTTGGAATGAAAAGCAACTTTTAAAATATGGAGAGAAGTATGGCTGATAGTACAATTTGGAAATTCTAATATCATTTCTTATCTTGTACTCAAAAACTAAGGCCTTGTTATTCCAAACAAGATACCATTGGTAGAGTTTTTCAAGACACTATTGGATTCTTGAGGAGAAATATAATTCTACTTACAAACAGATGAAAATGTATTTTATTGACTTTTAGTGACTATTCAAAATTTAATTCTATTAAGTATTTTTTATAATATTTGATTTTATATCACTGTCATTTTCTATTTTATTAAAGTTGAAACATTTCTCATTTTTATGTTCACTTAGCTGATTTAATGGGATTTAGGGTAAGTAGTACAGTATCTTTATCTGCTCTAATTTATGAAAAGTTTATGTTACAAAGTTTATATATAATAAAAGGTAAATTAAACATATTTCCTATAGATCCATTAACCAGTATACCCTTAAAAATAATTCCTGATGTTCCCAGCAGTAAACATAAGTTTCTTTCAACTAAAAAAATATTAATTTAGCAAAGATTTTTAAAAATTCTTTTAAAGATGCAGAGTAAAATTCAGGGTTAAGTATACAAATGGTCATTGTACAGGTAAAATTGGGGCTTTACTTTGGTCCCTACTTCACCTAGTTTGAGATCAGGTTCCCTTATTGATGAAGTGTACCCCTTCCCTGGCAGTTTCCCACTACTGCCAAGCCATTTCTTACAATATTATAATAATTGTTCAGAGCCCACTTATGAATGAGAACATGTAGTACTCAGTTATTTGTTTCTTTTATAAATCACTGAGTACTATAGACTCTAAGTTCACCCAAGTTGCTGTGAAATTCATACTTTTTTCCTTTTTTATGATTGTGTAATATTCTATCGTGTATATGTACTGCATTTTTTTTATTGTGAAGTTGTGGGGTACAGTTAAGGGTTAGGTACACAATTGCGTTTCAT